>NC_087195.1:10025251-10065251 GCF_035594125.1 Scylla paramamosain
CAAATTCGTCACTATAGCATATGGGGTTGGCGACATTTATAGAATCATAAGACACATAGAAGGACAAAATTGATAATAATTTCTATGCATATTGGAATTTAAAAATGAAGCCACATTCCTACACATACACATGTATTCTGTATATTTATGCAATACAACTCAATTATCTTCATTCGACAAATTTGGTGTAATAAATATGTCTATATCTATGGGCATAAAAATCACTATGTTTGATTGATGATGAATAATAACTTTGTTGCAGGGTGAAAATGCTGCATTGCAAAAGCTTTGAGAGAGAAAACAAATAAATCGCTGTTGAATGATTTCATTAAGAGGATGGTAGCACTTCTTTGTTTTCAGCCGGAAATGGCCGCATGGCCTGAAGGTATGACTGCGAGTAAATTGTTTCATTTAGGGGAAACAGGTTCGTACATAAACCGAATCTTAACCGTTTAGTTTCTACCGTGAGTTTCATATGATTTTAGTACCTACGTTACTCTACTTACACTGAAATGCTCCTAAAATCTTATATTTATTAGCTCTACATTACATAATACGAGTACATAATTACATAATAACTCTACTTATAATGAAATGCTCCTAAAATCTTATATTCATCTCATAATAACTCCTAGGAAACATCGTTAATAATTTAATTTATTAGAAAAATAAATAAATGACTGATATGAAAAATTAATGTATTATATAATGTGACAGCTGGAAAACCTTGGGAATTGTACTGAATGCTACACTCTTCACAGGATTTACGATTTACCTACAATTCTGCGATTTACATACATCCATTCTCTCTCTCTCTCTCTCTCTCTCTCTCTCTCTCTCTCTCTCTCTCTCTCTCTCTCTCTCTCTCTCTCTCTCTCTCTCTCTTTTGGTCTTAGGATTGAATCCATAAAAACAGACATTGTCTCTACCTTTCTTACTTGAACAACCGTAAGCACAATACCACTTCACCATCCTTGCTATTCCGTTGTGGCCACGGCCAGGAATTCGTTTATTATTGTTTACCACAGGATCATCATGTCACGTGTATACTATCTATGAATTATCATCAATTGCATATTCAATGATGATGTGGGAATTCTTTTATACGTTCACTCATCCTGTGATCTCCCAGCTAACACACCAACACAGAAAGCATAGCTAGATATAATTATAAGTAACTGATGACCTAGCAGTGGTACAGGGCGCGGTGGCGACTGGCGAGTTGGTGTCACTGGGCGTTGTAAACCAGTGGCTGGTCGTGTTTCAGAAGCAAAGACAGACTATTTGCTGCTGTGCGGGTTTGGGGGTTTCTAAGTTCTTAGTAACTTAAGGAAATTTACAAGTGAGGACTATAGAGGGGCGGAGAGCCGTACCGGTGGGAGGCTGACTGGCGACTGTTGTCGAGGTAGCCAGACTATCTACTTCCTGGCTTCCGTGCCACGTCAAAGCAAATGCTTTACTCCTTCCACTCCCTTCTACCTTGTATTTATTTAATAATTAACATTTAGTTTGTACTATATTAACCTTAATTACCTTTTCATATAACTTTACAATTTATATACAAATCACAACATAAACCAAAAATGCTTGGATATGACTGATACGTGTAATTTTCCACATCCTGGGCTTTACCTGAATCTATATTCAGGTAATATGACCAACTGAAATCAAATTCCTCCACATATCCCGGGATGCTACTATAGAGTGACCTGGTCCGCTACTCGAGATCTGTACTTTCCCGAATCTGAGGCAACCCTCCGGGTCTGCTGACCTCAATATGGTTATTTGGGGTAGAGCACTCCATCAGAACTAATTTATTAATAGTTCTAAGAGTTCTTTGTCCCTTGAGCATAATTTCTGCCGTCCTAACAGTGCCATTTTCATCAGGATACAATTTTAATACCCTAGCTAATGTCCATGTGCAACGATTCTACTCCGCTTTTAACGAGACAATATTGCCTTCCTTAAGGGAAATTACATTTTCAGCTGGTTAAGCGCCATAAAACTTCTCACGAAGACTGACAAGATTCTTTTGACCAGTATTTTTTCCACCTCTCTAACAATTTGTTTTGTTGGTAAATTTATCTCAAATAGTGGGACCTATCATCTATGGTGGGGTCTAAGACATGATCCTCCACCTCGATGGATGGGAATGGTTCTAATCGTCTCCCATACAAAATATGAGATGGTGCAATTGCCTCCAGATTTACAGAATTGTCATTTAAGTAAGTTAGAGTAAGTTGATTCTGGTCTTAATTTTCGCTACTACCGTTTTTAATTCTTTGAGATTTAAATTTATTCGATGTAGCGTTTTCTTTAAGCAGTTTTAGCCCATTCACTCTTTTTATTAATTCATTCTACCAGGGTGTCCTTGGAGTGATGACTTTCCAACAACATTGCTTATTGCTCAATGTTTGTTGCACTTTTGGATCATTTATAATTTCTTGAATAAAGGGAACCGTTCCTATAAAGTTAGTGGCATTATCGCTTATGATAAGGCGGGGTTAAGAAAGCCTTGCTGCAAAGATTCTAAACAGTTGCAGGAAGGTCTCTGAACTAAAGTCTTCGGCCACTTCTAGGTGGATAGATCTTGTCCTGGCACAGGTGAATAAACATATATAAATTTTCTTTAGAAGGTCACCCTCACCTGTTATTATCAGAACGCCTTTGTAATCTACACCCGTTACTTCGAAGGGTCTACCAAGTCTTACTCTTTTTGGAGGTAGATTTTGGGGTCCTGAATACGTCAAGGGTCTTGCCTCATAACGTCGACATACATTACACTCCTACAGGGAAACTTTTACTACTTGACGCACTTTAGGTATTCAGTAATTTTTTTTCCTAACTTGAGCTAGAATATCCCCCAATCCCCTATGTAAAGTTATTCTATGGGCCTCCATTATGATTAATTTGGTGAAGTGATTCCCATTTGGTAACAGGATGGGGTGCTTCATTTCATATGGTATTTCAGCATATTCTGCCTTGGCGCCTTATGATTTGTTCTTCATTCAAATATAGCTCAAGATTCTTTATTAGTTTAATCTTACTTTTGGATCCTTCATCTAGTGCTTTATGGATATCTACATAGATTTCATGTTGTTGTTTTTAATTAAAAATTTTAGGGCATCTGGCATTGCTTTACCTGACTTTAGAGTGATGAATTGAAATACTCTTTTAGTTGCATTAATAAACTTACTGAATGATGAGTATTTCCTAATATTCATTGCCAGATTAGGTGGACGATTAGCCTGAGGTTGAGCTGCAACTACGTTAACGGCTACCTCTTTAAATGATTTCTGGATGGGCCAATTTTGTTTCTGGTTTTACCAGTTTGGCTCGTGGAACCATTTGGTTTCCTTAAATAATTTGGGGAATGTTATACCTCTGGTTATGAGATCTGCCGGGTTTTCTTTGGTAGGAATATGGTGGTATTTAGAGTCCCCTTGTGTCGACAGCATGTTTTACACCCTATTTTCACATGTGGATTTATTTATTTATTGTATTTATTTATTCATTTATTTATTTATTTTATTTTTTTTACTTTTATTAATCTACTGAAAGCAGATTTCGCCGTCAGTCCATAAACCACCTAAATAGTGGTTTTATACCTTTACTTCCACGTGGATGCTTTGTGGTTGTTTCCACTAAATACTTTGCTTAACCGAGTACTCATTTCTATTGCCGTTAATTCTAATTGAGACAAGGTTCTGGTTTTCATCGGTGCTTCTTGTGATTTTGAAATTATCAACTCAATATAATTATCTGCGACTGAGTATGCTGCTAAGTTATATGCCTTTGCAGATGCGTCACAGAAGATGTGAGTGAAGCCACAGAACGCCTGACTTCTGATCTTTCTAAAATTTCTGATTGGGGCAGAGCAAGCTTGGTATTGTTTAATGCCTCAACAACTCAATTCTTCCATCTATCAACTCGACACAACCTTCCAGACAACTATCCCCTCTTCTTCAATGACACTCAACTGTCCCCCTCTTCTACACTGAACATCCTCGGTCTGTCCTTTACTTATAATCTGAACTGGAAACTTCACATCTCATCTCTAGCTAAAACAGCATCTATGAAGTTAGGTGTTCTGAGACATCTCCGCCAGTTTTTCTCACACCTCGAGCTGCTAACTCTGTACAAGGGCATTATCCGTCCATGTACATGCTTCACATGTCTTGGGGGGCTTCCACTCATACCGCTCTTCTAGACAGGGTGGAATCAAAAGCTTTTCGTCCCATCAACTCCTCTCCTCTAACTGTTGCACTGTTGCAATGTTGCATCTCTAGCTGTCTTCTACCTCTATTTTCATGCTAACTGCTCTTATTGATCTTGCTAACTCCTCTACCCTCCTTCCGCGGCCTGGCTGCACAAAACATTTTTTTATCTTTCTTATTGTGTCCACCTCTCTAATGCAGGAATTAACCAGTATTCTCAATCATCCATCCCTTTCTCTGATAAACTCTGGAACTCCCTGCCTTCTTCTGTATTTCTACCTTCCTATGACTTGAATTCCTTCAAGAGGGAGGTTTCAAGACACTTATCCTTCAGTTTTTGACTAACGCTTTGGACCCTTTTATGGGACTGGCATCTCAGTGGGCTTTTTTTTTTATTGGATTTTTGTTGCCCTTGGCAAAAAAGTTGTACATTGTCATTATGATTTAGATCGACTTGTCTGGGGATGCAGACTTCAGTACCTGCAATGCAATCCACCTTTATTCTATCCCTTTCGGATGAATAATATTCTGGGAGTACAGTATCCCAAGTAATTTTCTCCTTCCAAGCTCCCTTGTATTTACATTTTCCCTCATATTGTTATAAGGCTTATTATTATTATACCCAGGAGATCAATTAAGATAAATTTGGCTTAGTAAGGATGTTTTAGTTAGATTTTGTTGAGGTTATTGAGGCTGGTGTACAATTATTCTTTCACTGTTCACATCCTATTCCATACCCAGTAAGTTTTGCCTCACGGGTAATTTTGAATTAAGTTGTTCCTTTAAAAAACTCTACAAGATTATTAAGTTGCTATTCCAACACTGCAGAGGTAAGTTAGCAGTTGTTGCCTTTCAATATAAACTTACTGCTTCTTCCTCTGTATTTACTGTTATCTGTAAATTGTCCACATGAAATGCATGACTTATTTCAGCACAACCAGCTTTGTCCAAATGAGGATTTAAGGTCGAACATAACAAGAGCGGACTGGATCATGAGCCAAAGAGGACGGATTTATACCAAAGAAATATTCTCGTGGCTCGGATCTCTTCGTCATTATAACTTTATAAAGCCTCTGTCTTCTTTCTTTACACCTATTCTTAGGAATGCTTTTGAAATGTCAGCTATAAGGCCGTATGGGTTCAGACAGAATTTAACCAACACGTCAAGCTGGTTCTCAGTTATGTTGGGTCCTGTGTACAAAAAGTCATTCAGACTACTTAGTCTCTTGGTTGCTAGTGAGCTGCAATTGAAAACCATTCTTACTGGGGGCAGTCAGTGACAGTCTTTCTTTACCGTATGATGAGGGCGGTAATGGCCAGTGCTATGGTTTACTGGTTCCTCTATCCTCTCTATGAAGTTACTTGCAGTTTGATCTCTTATAATATTATCATATTGTTCCAACATGGTTTTATTTATTTATTTATTTATTTATTTATTTATTTTTTTTTTTGCCTAGCCCACAAGTTATTTAATTGCCCCTTGGTATTGATATAACTGGTTGGTAAGGGTGATGAATCTATTTTCCGACACAATCTGACCCAATACTGGTTGTCTTGATATTCTGTTTTGTTAAAGTAGTCTGGGGTCATTTGTTCTTCGACATTTAGAGATTTAGGATTTATTCATATGGTAACCAAGTCCCATAACTTATGTATTAGTTCATTCCCTTCTTCTGTTATGTCAGGTAGCTCATTAAGGATAATTTGAGCTCCTATACGGATCACTAGTAGGGACTGTCTTGGTGTCACAAAGACGGGTTCGGCTCTGTGATTTGGTAGTACACCTTTAGCAAGTAGCAGTGGTCCTACCATAAGATTACCGCCAGCTTTTGTCAGCATTTGAACACCATATTTCTTTATAGTTTTCCCCCATAAATTTCCCATAATAGTCTGAAACTATTATCATCTGAATTGGACCCACTTCATCTGATGTTATGCTCTGCTAATTTTACAGCTTTTGTTTTGAGAAAGTCAGCAGCCTCTTTGTAATCACTGGTGGTTAAATTGGTGTTCATGTCTACGATCACCACTGTTGTTATCTTTTCTACCCAATTTGATAATGGGTCTTATTAAGTCACAAGTTTGGGTATTGTTATTAGTTAAGAAACCTAATAATTTTAATTGAGTTTGTTCTCTTTTTGGTAGCTTTAAAGCTGTTAAGGTTTCCTTGCGAATTTATTAAACTTTTCTTCGCTCCTGTATCGAACAGAACCTTGGCCTTCCTCAGCCCTTTTTGACCACTAATGTCTACTTCTGCTGTTGGAACTGCTGCAGGAGAGATTGGCTGGTTATTATTAATCATGTGAAGGGGTTATTTTAGTTTCATACTCTATTACCTCACATAGAGCAACATGATGTACTCCTTTCTTACAAACAGGACACATATGCAAGCTTAATTTTACTGTCCTTCATAATGTGCACCTTACTAACCCCTCTTGTCTATTTACCCTCCTCTCTACCCCTTGATAATTGCCAGTGTGTTGGATTATGTTGTTCAGAGCAAAACGCACATTTCCTATATGTTGGAGTTTTAGGTCTTCCTGCTGTCTTGTTATGGTAGGTATGTGGTGGTACCACTGACTTCTTATTGACAGTGGTTGAGAAAGTACCTATTATCTTTGTTGCCCCATAATTTAGTTTGGTTTAACTTACTGAACAATAGTTAGGTCTGGATTGACTTTCTTTAACCTTGTTCACCCGTTCTTGGTAAGTTTTATTAGAATATGTCTTACTTATGTTTTATTGGCTTTGATATGTTTTAATGGCCTGGATGTCTCGTCGTTGCTCATGTTTTTACAAATTTCTAGCAATGATTCATCTGTTTCCTTGAATTAGAAGTGGCTCTTTCGGTATTTTAATTACATTTCTATTATATTATTTTATTTTATTTATTTATTTTCAGCTTCCTTTGTATGTTTATGAGCCAAGCTGCATCCTCAATATTATTGTTATTGTCATTATTATTATTATTTTTTTTTCAGAAATTCTAATATCCTATTTACATTTATCCTGAAAAGTTGCAAATCTTTATAACAGTGATTACGGAATGTTAAATCTAGGAGTATGTAGACAAGCTTGGTGGTTATTTGATCCTTATCATCATAGTTCTCTCTGAGAAATTTGATAGCAATATCATAATTTTCATCAATAATGGCTAATTCAGAAACTATTAGATAAGCAGTTCCTTTTAACTGGCTTAACAGGTTGAAAATTGATCAATTTTTATACTGTCTTGTGTTTGATGGATTAGTCCCTTATATTTATCCCAGAATAAAGGCCACTCCGTGATGATGACTGAAAATTCTGGTAATGTTTCTGCTGGTAGGGTTATATTAGGCTGGCCTCTCACCCTAGGCTTAGGAGGAGTGATGTTCGTTAAGTTACCTCTCATTAGTTCTAGTTCCTCTTCAGATTTTCCTATGACTTTACTGTAAAAAAAAAAAAAAAAAAAAAAAAACATACATAAAATTTTGCTTTTGCATAGTTATTGTTAAGAAAGTCCGTGCAATTCAACAAAATAGGATTGTTTATATTAGTAATTATTCAAAGTCACTAAAAATTACTCCAATAAACAAGATGCGTTATGAGCATTTCAGACACGATCTTTCACCTCATCTCATCATATTTCTGTTTATTTTATTTATTTATTTGCAAAAGTTTTAAAATCATGTTTAGGTTCAGCAATTACTAAGTGTAATGGCATGAAATAAAATTCCCTAAGTAAAATATGAAGTGGTGTATGACCCAAAATACTAAAGTATATCTGTGATGCCGCACATTAATTTCTCGCTTAGGAATCACTTGGGAAACGCCGCTGGCAGTAAAATGAAGATTGGGTAGTTACGTATTGTGTAGTCTATGGCTTAGAATATCACACTTAAAAGACACTTAATCTTACAGTCTGCATACGTATTACTCTCATCTATGCATTTTACAATCAATGCATTTTACTAATCAATCGCCTCTGTACTCGTGCTATGAAACTTATTTAACAATATCTAACTACTCCATACTGTTCGCCCTGCCGTGGCGCCATGCAGTGCTTCCATGGTGTCGAGGCCCACTTTGCGTCATCAAAGGAATTTGCTCATTATCAATATGAAAGAGAGATACTAATAATGAGAGAAAAAGAGAAGGCTCTCTTTAGGGAGCATGCAGGAACCCATAAAGGCTCCATCCCGATCTACATTGACGCATCGAAGGTTGATGCCAGAGTAGGCTTTGGTATTACCTTTAAATCTTTGTCATGGCAGTAGCGTTCTCAATGATGCTTCTGTGTTTTTCCTGCAGGGTTGGCAGCCACCTTATTGTCCCTCCAGGTTATTTTCACCACTCCCACTCCCCGCATTTTTTTTTTTTTTTTCTACTGACTCCCTCAGTGCACTATTTGCACTGGAATCGTTTAGTTCCCCGCATGCTTTTTTTTTTTTTTTTTTCCTTGTTCAGCCACCTGACTTGAATAACAGACCGTGATATATAAGGAAACTTTCCATATCTGTTGCAGTGGCTATGCTTTTATTCACTCGTACATCATCCAGGTACGTAGTAATGACGTAGTTAGCCGATTTGTACCAAATCGGCACACGACTCGGAACCTTCTTCAGGACAAAGGTTCCAGTATCCAGGCCGAAACCTATCCTTCTTAAGCTTTGCCGTCTCCCACGAAACACCACCGTCTGGTATGACCATAATGAGTGAAAATGCATTTGTAAATAGGCCTTTCTCCACACCGGCGCCACTCGCTTAATCTTCCCATGAAAACGTCCGCTTCTGTTCTGTACGTACAGATTGAGCTGTTTTAGAACAATAAGTATAGGGCGAACGTTTTGTTTCTTCGACAGAACAACCGTTAGACTGATTCCATTCACTCATCTGTATATATTTTCGTTTTAAGGAAACAGCCATCTGGCTTCAATCCACTGTCTGTTTATTGGCATATTCTTGCCGCATTCCACCATTATACCAATTCCACGACTCATCCACTAGTAGGTAGCATTATCACATATCACTATAAAGTCCTTTTCCTTAATAACACGGTTTAATCTCTTAATTTCCGAATGAGCAGGTCAAATATTGTACAAGCCTAATATTATGTTGTTCGATATCTCAAAAAAAATAAATAAATAAATAAATAAAATAAAATAAAATAAATAAATAAATAAAAAATCTTATTTTATCGAACTGACATAATTTTCCTTATAACTACCCCTTTTTTGTAACGCATAACAAATTTGGGCTTTTCTTTAGTTAACCAAGTTCAAGCTTTCACACTACGTCTGTCACAGACATCAATAATGAGAATGCTGATCTGCGCAGCCATGCAGCCAGATAATATTATTGTTGTCATGATTTTATCACCTGTTTCGGACATATGATTTCATGACTCATTGAAGTACCGAAATTAATTTATCACCACTTGATCTCTTTTCACCTGCAAAGTGGGCATATCATGTTATTCATACGACTATTAAGTGTTGGCAAGTACTCTCTTAAGTAAATTTTATTCCCTGATTTGATATTATACCTGTCTGCTATAATGGCTTCCACTTTGCAGCACACTCATATTAAAACATGCCTTACCATAGAAAAAGCAGTATTCATATGATGCCTAAAAGAAAAGCTCATTCCAGCAATGGCGATGTCATGACCGCCGTAAAATAGCCGCGCCATCACCATCTCATGATTTGGCGTCACTATCTGTCCCTTGAGGAGGCCCAGCGGGGAGTCGTCTGGAGCGTTCTGATTTGGAAAGAAAAGAATAGCCTCGAATAATTTAATCATTGTAGGCGAATTAATACAGGGTTGTAGGTAACTGCATCAATGATAACAAGAACAACGACAAAAGTAGCAGCAGAAGCAACAACAATTATATTAAGTAATAATGATAATAATTACTACTACTACTACTACTGCTAACAATAAATACTAAAAATAATAATAATAAATAATAATAATAATAATAATAATAATAATAATAATAAGACGTTATTATTATTTTTATTATTATTATTATTATTATTATTATTATTATTATTATTATTATTATTATTGTTAAGAATAACTAATGACAAATGTATAAACAATTGCAATTTTTTTTTTTTTTTACTATTGTCATATACTGCGTGATGTTATTAATAAACCGTACACACACACACACACACACACACACACACACACACACACATCACATCACATCACATAGTGAAGTGGTTAGCACGTTCGGCTGACAACCGAGAAGGCCCAGGTTCGAAGGCCCAGATGCGCCGAGGGGTTGTGATCTATCGAAGTGTGTGACGTGTGTTAGAGGTCTCAGTTCTATCCAAAGATTGGTGAGCACCGAGCTCTTTCTGTAGGGGAAAGGCTGGCTTGTTGATAGACGACCATAGGTGATTAAAGAAAAAAAAAAAAAATGGCCCACTGAGATGCAGGTCTCCAAATAGGGTCCATAACGGTAGTCAAAAATTAAAGGGAAAGTATCTTGAAACCTCCCTCTTGAAGAAACTCAAGTCATAGTAAGGTGGAAATGCAGAAGCAGGCAGGGAGTTCCAGAGTTTACCAGAGAAGGGGATGAATGATTCAGAATACTAGTGAACTCTTGCATTAGAGAGGTGGATAGAATAGGGGTGAGAGAAAGAAGAAAGTCTTGTACCGCTAGGCCGTGGGAGAAGGGGAAGCATGCAGTTAGCAAGATCAAAAGAGCAGTCAGCATGAAAATAGCGGTAGAAGATAGCAAAAGATGCAACATTGCGGCGATGAGAAAGAAGATGAAGACAGTCAGCTAAAGGAGAGGAGTTGATGAGATGAAAAGCTTCTGATTCCACCCTGTCTAGAAGAGCGATATGAGTGGAACCCCCCAGACATGTGAAGCATACTTCATACATGGAGTTAGCACCTGGAAGGGTGAGAAAAACTGGCGGAGACGTCTCAGAAGCCCTAACATTATAGAAGCTGTTTTAGTTATAGATGAGATATGAAGTTTCTAGCTTAGATTATAAGAAAAGGGCAGACCGAGGATGTCCAGTGTAGAAGAGGGGGACAGTTGAGTGTCAGTGAAGAAGAGGGGATAGTTGTCTGGAAGGTTGTGTCGAGTTGATAGATGAAGAGATTTTTTGAGGCATTGAACAATACTAAGTTTGCTGTGCCGAATCAGAAATTTTAGAAAGATCAGAAGTCAGTCATTCTGTGGCTTCTCTGCGTGAACTCTTTACTTCCTGAAGGGCTGGACTTCTATGAAAAGACCTGGAAAAATGTAGGATGGTATCATCAGCGTAGGAATGGATAGGGCAAGAAGTATGGTTTAGATCATTGATGAATAATAGGAAGAGAGTGGGTGACTGAAGAAAACCCTAAGGAACACCACTGTTAATAGATTTAGATGAAGAGTGATCGTCTACCTCAGCAGCAATAAAACGATTAGAAAGGAAACTTGAGATGAAGTTACAGCGAGAAGGATAGAAGCTGTATGAGGGTAGTTTGGAAATCAAAGCTTTGTGCCAGAGTCTATCAAAAGCTTTTGATCACCAGTAGAGTAGTCATGACGGGGCTCATACTATCGATCAGATAGAAGGTTGTAAAGTGATAGATGTCTAAGAATCTTCCTGTTGGTGATAAATGAAAAAAAAATTAGATAGGCAGGATATTAAAGCAATAGGACGGTAGCTTGAGGGATCAGAACGTTCACCTTTTTTAGGAACAGGCTAAATATAGGCAAACTTACAGCAAGGTAGTTGAAAAAAAAATTGAGAGTTTGGCTAGGCAAGGTGCAAGCAGGGAGGCGCAGTTTCTGGAAACAATAGGAGGAACCCCATCAGGTCCATAAGTTTTCAGAGGGTTTTGGCCAGCGAGGGCATTGAAAGCATCATTGCGAAGAATTTTAATAGGTAGCATGAAGTAGTCAGAGAATGGAGGAGAGGAAGGAACAAGCCCTGAATTATCCAAGGTAGAGTTTTTAGCAAAGTCTGATCGAAGATTTGAGCTTTAGAGATAGATGTGATAGCAGTGGTGCTATCTGGTTGAAATAAAGGAGGGAAAGAAGAAAAAGCAAAGTTATTTGAGATGTTTTTGGCTAGGTGCCAGAAGTCACGAGGGGAGTTAGATTTTGAAAGATTTTGACAGTTTCTATTAATGAAGGAGTTTTTGGCTAGTTTGAGAATAGACTTGGCATGGTTCCGGGGAGAAATATAAAGTGCATGAGATTCTGGTGATGGAAGGCTTAAGTACATTTTGTGAGCTACACTCTGGCTGTGGCAGGGTGCAGACATGGTTCTCAGAGCACGTTTATCTGTACCTACAGAAGCAATACGGATCTTAGTGCCTTTACAGTCCTTCTGGGCTTCCAGGAAAGGGTATTTCTCAGTGTTGTGGACATTATTATTAAACAATTCAAGACCTAAATAACTTTCCAGGAAAATACTGTAAGTGAATCTAGAAGAAGCCTCAATTTCACTTAGGATGAAGTAGGAAAATTTAAACATTTTATAAAAAAATCTGAAAAAATAAAAATGAGTATCAAGAAAATAAAGCAACAACTGAAATGAGCAAGGGCCGACTAGCTGAAACTGAACGAAGACAACAACCAAGAAAATTACGGCCGGTGCTAAAACCTACGATTCAACGGTGTTAGAGGACAGCCTGGCGTGATGTGGGAACCGACTGCAATATTAATAACAAGGATCGTGAAAAACAGGCTGCAGCTACTTGAAATATCGCTAGAACGTGCGCACCAAGTTGGTCAATCCACAACGCCTAAGGACGGTCGTAGTGAGGTTCCAGTGATTGTATGACCTTAAATTAGTTCAACGAAATGCAAGGAGATTAAGAGAAACTCAAATTCACGTCAACGAACATCTCTGCCCGCCTTCTTAGGCAATCAAGAGAGTCAGTGTCCACATTTTAAACAAACAAGATCAGAAGAAAAAATTGCCTTTTTTTTTTAAGTACGCCAAATTGATTATCATGGAGAGAACAATTCAACAATCCATTAGCCAAGAGAGTGCACACATGGATAGATCGTCAAATGAAGTTGTAACTGCTCGTGTTGAGATGTCATCCGCCGCCCCATTATACACTCACGTGGCTGTGGATACTACTGGTGGACTTAATGCAGGCGAAGCATGGACAGCCGATAGTTCTGTTACTAGTGGTTTGACGGCTACTGATTCGCGGAGTCGATACATATAGAGGTGTGGGGACTGGCAAGCTGGTGAAACAGCGTTGGATTATGATGCCCACGAAGAAGTATGAGAAGAAAGTCAGTGGAACGAAGAAACAACGTGACACACCGACCAAGACGGAGAGGAAAGGGGGTAAGGAAGTTGTGTCTTCTCAACGTCAGCGTAGGTGAGACCAAGGCCACGTGCCAATGCCAAAACAGTGATGTGTTCTTTATCCCGATTCAAAGTTTACATGCAATTGTAACATAACCATGGAAACATTAATCGGTTACCTTTTGCCTCAATAACAAACGAGGAACTTGGCTATAGTTTTTCCTGGCAATATTTCTCAAAATAGCAATGAATTTAATCCATTAAGTGTTTAGGACGAAATTGACGTAACTACCTTGTATGTGCAGCTTAGACAATCAAATTTATCGCAATCTAAATATGTTTCTTTGATTTTTTATTTATTTATTTTTATTATTTCATATCTATTCCTTAAAGACGTTCTTCATGAATATTACTAGTATTCCAACTAACCCACAACATGTTCTTGATTCCCTATCAGCAGGTAACCATTTAAAATTAGATGTTCTTGGTCTTGCTAAAACGAGGCTCGACTCAGATCTTGAGAGTTCATCAACCAAGCGTAAAATAGAAAAAAATAAAATAAATAAAAAATAAAAAATTATTGGTGAAGCTTTATACACTGATAGTGATTACCGTTCCTCAATTTCTTGAATGATCTATCTATTACTGATGCATTTATAGAAAGTATTTGTGTTGACTTTGCCATATCAGATAAGTTATTTTCTTGGTTTATATACGCCTCATAGTGGCAATGTAGATTTTTTTTTTTTTTAAGTAAAAGAACAAACATACTTTCAACGGTATTCAATAAAATTACAAATGTGTGCAATTTCTAGAAGACCGGAATATATGTTTACTGAAACAATGTAAATACTAACGTTTTTTGAGTCTATCAAATGAATGTATTCATATTTTTCTTTTCCAACGACTAGCAAACCAACCAGAGTCACAGACACAACAGTAACACTCATCATCACATCTGGACATCTCGGACAGAATTTATCACCGCTAGTTACATACTTCACACAAACCTTTTCGACCATTATCCTCTAGTGCTGCAGTCAATATTACAAGAAAAGAAAAAACAAAAATAGTTTACAAGCAGAAAAAAAAAAAAAATCAAATAGAACATTAAACTTGTTTAATCAATGATTATACTTGACACTCACAATATCCACAAATAACCCCATCATCAAAAAGAATTATTAAACAGGAAAAAAAAAAAAAAACACCGAATAGAAAAAAAAAAAAAAAAAAAAACTTGGTAAGAAATGACCGTTAACTTAAAGAGAAACTTACCGTAATTATAGAAACTGATAACTATCAATCTTAAAAGCTGGTAAAGATGAGTACTGTAAAGACCAATTAAAAGATACTCAAGGAAGTACCAAGTCGCATTGATGATGTGTGAATACCGTACTTGGACGAACATCAAGAAAAAAAAAAAAAACGAAATAATAAAACTAGAACTACTTTGTTCTGCGGCCGACGTCCTATTACTTTAATTTCCTGCCTATCTAAAGTTATAGAATTTATCCTCAACAGGAAGATTCATAAACATCTATCAACCTTCTATCCGATCGCCAGTATGGGTTCCGTCAAGGCCGCTCTACTGGTGATCTTCTGGCCTTCTTTGAGTCTTGGTCACAAGCACACACTTACACGCATATATAAAGATTCAGCAGTTGTTTTATTAATCAGGGGTATGGGTTTCCATACTAAAGCATCGAAACGTGCTCGTACCTGCTGTCAGGGAAAATTTAGGGGCAATCAACAATGCAATGCTTAATTAAACAGTCAACGTAAATTATCTATGGACCTTGCATATATATATATATATATATATATATATATATATATATATATATATATATATATATATATATATATATATATATATATATATATATATATATATATATATATATATATATATATATATATATATATATATATATATATATATATATATATATATATATATATATATATATATATGTCTGGCATGGAGGCGTACATTCCTCACTCTTTTTCTCGTCCTAAACCTTCTAAACCTTGGTTTAACACAGCTTGTTCTCGTGCTATACATGATAGAGAGGTGGCCCACAAAAGGTACTTAAGCCTTCCTTCACCAGAATCTCATGCACTTTATATTTCTGCCCGGAACCATGCCAAGTCTGTTCTCCAACTAGCCAAAAACTCCTTCATTAACAGAAAATGTCAAAACCTTTCAAGATCTAACTCCCCTCGTGATTTCTGGCATCTAGCCAAAAATATCTCCAATAACTTTGCTTCTTCTTCTTTCCCTCCTCTACTTCAACCAGATGGCACCACTGCTATCACATCTATTTCTAAAGCTGAACTCTTTGGTCAAACCTTTGCTAAAAACTCTACCTTGGACGATTCTGGGCTTGTTCCTCCCTCTCCTCCACCCTCTGACTACTTCATGCCTCGTATTAAAATTCTTCGTAATGATGTTTTCCATGCCCTCGCTGGCCTAAACCCTCAGAAGGCTTATGGACCTGATGGGGTCCCTCCTATTGTTCTCCGAAACTGTGCCTCCGTGCTTGCACCTTGCCTAGTCAAACTCTTTCAGCTCTGTCTGTCAACATCTACCTTTCCTTCTTGCTGGAAGTTTGCCTACATTCAACCTGTTCCTAAAAAGGGTGACCGCTCTAATCCCTCAAACTACCGTCCTATTGCTTTAATTTCCTGCTTATCTAAAGTTTTTGAATCTATCCTCAACAGGAAGATTCTTAAACATCTATCACTTCACAACCTTCTATCTGATCGCCAGTATGGGTTCCGTCAAGGCCGCTCTACTGGTGATCTTCTGGCTTTCCTTACTGAGTCTTGGTCATCCTCTTTTAGAGACTTTGGTGAAACTTTTGCTGTTGCCTTGGACATATCAAAAGCCTTTGATAGAGTCTGGCACAAAGCTTTGATTTCCAAACTACCCTCCAACGGTTTCTATTCTTCTCTCTGTAACTTCATCTCAAGTTTCCTTTCTGACCGTTCTATTGCTGCTGTGGTAGACGGTCACTGTTCTTCTCCTAAATCTATTAACAGTGGTGTTCCTCAGGGTTCTGTCCTGTCACCCACTCTCTTCTTATTATTCATTAATGATCTTCTAAACCAAACTTCTTGTCCTATCCACTCCTATGCTGATGATACCACCCAGCACTTTTCCACGTCTTTTCATAGACGTCCAACCCTTCAGGAGGTAAACATACGAGTATCACGCAGGGAAGCCACAGAACGCCTGACTTCTGATCTTTCTAAAATTTCTGATTGGGGCAGAGCAAACTTGGTATTGTTCAATGCCTCAAAAACTCAATTCCTCCATCTATCAACTCGACACAATCTTCCAGACAACTATCCCCTTTTCTTCAATGACACTCAACTGTCCCCCTCTTCTACACTGAACATCCTCGGTCTGTCCTTTACTTATAATCTGAACTGGAAACTTCACATCTCATCTCTAGCTAAAACAGCTTCTATGAAGTTAGGTGTTCTGAGACGTCTCCGCCAGTTTTTCTCACCCCCCCAGCTGCTAACTCTGTACAAGGGCCTTATCCGTCCATGTATGGAGTATGCTTCACATGTCTGGGGGGGTTCCACTCATACTGCTGTTCTAGACAGGGTGGAATCAAAAGCTTTTCGTCTCATCAACTCCTCTCCTCTAACTGACTGTCTTCAGCCTCTCTCTCACCGCCGCAATGTTGCATCTCTAGCTGTCTTCTACCGCTATTTTCATGCTAACTGCTCTTCTGATCTTGCTAACTGCATGCCTCCCCTCCTTCCGCGGCCTCGCTGCACAAGACTTTCTTCTTTCTCTCACTCCTATTCTGTCCACCTCTCTAACGCAAGAGTTAACCAGTATTCTCAATCATTCATCCCTTTCTCTGGTAAACTCTGGAACTCCTTGCCTGCTTCTGTATTTCCACCTTCCTATGACTTGAATTCCTTCAAGAGGGAGGTTTCAAGACACTTATCCACCAATTTTTGACCACTGCTTTGACCCTTTTAGGGACTGGCATTTCAGTGGGCATTTTTTTTTATTAGATTTTTGTTGCCCTTGGCCAGTATCCTTCCTACATAAAAACAAAAAAAAAAAAATACACACTTTATGGAGGAGGCAGTAGGTATCTGCTGAAACGATAATTACTCCCAGTGAAGCCTAAAGAATTAGATCAGGACGTGCAGTGAAATTTTCGTTAAACACAGCTGTGACCCAACTGAACGTTTCCCATTGTGTCTCACAACACAAGGGAGCAGTCATAGTCTGCCCTTTAAAGACAACTCTCTTCCTTCACACAAAGCTACAAGCACTTAATAACACACTTACCCTTCACTCAAAATTCAAAATTATCATAGCGGCTCCTATGAGTACACCAGCTCAAATGTCCCCAGGTCGGGCTGCTCTTCTGGTATCGACCCTAAGTGTCTTGACACCCCTCCCAATTATTTCTACATTAACTTATGCAACATTCGCGGTCTTAGATCCAATTTTCAGTCTGTAGAACACCACCTCTTCTCTATTAAACCTCATCTTCTTTTCCTCACTGAAACACAGGTGTCTGAGGCAACTAACACTAGCCGTTTTTCTGTTCCCTCCTACTTTCTCTATCCTCATTTTCAATCCAAAGTTGGACGTTGTGTTTTTGTGCGCACGCTCTTGAATCTTGAATTTTCCACCATCTGGCTACTCTCAAACTAAATTTAACTGTGCTGCTTACGTCTCACCTAACTAACCTGACCATGAGAAATTCCTTGAATACTAACTTCGAAAGTGGAGTACATTCTCTCTTCCCTTATGCGGGGATCTCCATTCTTGGAGACTTCAATGTTCACCACTAGCTTTGGATTTCCTCTCCTTTCACTGACTACCCTGGTGAAATGGTCTTCAACTTTGCTATCCTCCACGACCTAGTGCAATTGGTGCAACACCCTACTCGTATCCTTGACCTTCCTGGAGATATGCCCAACATTCTTGATCTTTTCCTGACCTTTAATCCTTCTGCTTATGTTGTTATCCTTACTTCTCCGTTGGGCTCCTCCGATCACAATCTCTTATCTATTTCTTGTCCTATCGCTCCAATCTCTCCTCGGGATCTCCATTAAGCGGAGATGCCTCTGGCGTTTTGCCACTGCTTGTTGGGGGACCTGAGGAAGTATATTGCTGATTTTCCTTGGAATGACTACTGCTTCCGTGTAAAAGACCATCTGTGTGTGCCAAGCGCAAAAGAAGAGGTGATAGTGTCTGGCATGAAGGCATACATTCCACACTTTTTTTTCTCGACCTAAACCTTCCAAACCTTGGTTTAACACAGCCTGTTCTAGTGCTATACATGCTAGAGAGCTGGACCCCAAAAGGTACTTGAGCCTTCCATCACCAAAATCTCATGCACTTTATATTTCTGCACGGAACCATGCCAAGTATGTTCTCCAACTAGACAAAACTCCTTCATTAATAGAGTGTCAAAATCTTTCAGGATCTAACTCCCCTCGTGACTTCTGGCATCTAGCCAAAAACATCTGCAATAACTCTGCTTCTTCTTTCCCTCCTTTATTTCAACGAGATGGCACCAATGCTATCACATCTATCTCTGAGGCTGAACTCTTTGCTCAAACCTTTGCTAAAAACTCTACCATGAACGATTGAGGGCTTGCTGCTCCCTCTCCATCCTCTGACTATTTCATGCTACCTTTTAAAATTCTTCGCAGTGATGTTTTCCATGCCCTCGGCGGCCTAAACCCTCGGAAGGCTTATGGACCTGATGGGGTCCCTCCTACTGTTCTCCAAAACTGCGCCACTGTGCCTTTCCTAGTCAAACTCTTTCAACATCTGCCTTTCCTTCTTGCTGGAAGTTTGCCTACATTCAGCCTTTTTCTAAAAAGGGTGACCGTTCTAATCCCTCAAACTACCATCCTATTGCTTTAATTTCCTGGCTATCTACGGTTTTTTAATCTATCTTCAAAAGCAAGATTCTTAAATATCTTAAACAGTTCACGCAGGGAAGCCACAAAACACCTGACTTCTCATCTTTCTAAAATTCCTGATTGGAGCAAAGCACGCTTGGTATTGTTCAATGCCTCAAAAACTCAATTCCTCCATCTATCAACTCAACACAACCTTCCAGACAACTATCTCCCTCTTCTTCGATGACACTCATTTGTCCCCCTCTTCTACACTGAGCATCCTCGGTCTGTCCTTTTCTTATAATCTAAACTGGAAACTTCATATCTCATCTCTCATTAAAACAGCTTCTATGAAGTTAGGTGTTCTGAGACGTCTCCGCCAGTTTTTCTCACCCCTCAGCTGCTAACTCTTTACAGTGGCCTTATCCGTCCATGTACGGAGTATGCTTCACATGTCTGAGGAGGGCTTCCACTTACGTCGCTCTTCTGGACAGAATGGAATCAAAAGCTTTTCGTCTCATAAACTCCTCTCCTCTGACTGTCTTCAGCCTCTTTCTCATCGCTTGCTATCTTCTACCGCTATTTTCATGGTAACCACTCTTGTTATCTTGCTAACTGCATGCCTCCCTTACTCCTGCGGTCTCGGTGTACAAGACATTCTTGTTTCTTTCACACATATTTTGTCCACCTCTCTAATGCAAGACTCAACCAGTATTCTTAATCATTCATTCTTTTCTATGGTAAGCTCAGGAACTCCCTACCTGTTTCCTGTTTTTCCACCTTCGTATGACTTGAACTCCTTTAAGAAAGAGGTTTAACCTTATTGTCTGCACCTTTCCTGGATTTTCCCTCTTCCCGTACGGGGGATCGTATATTAAGTACGAGTAAACATCACCAGACGAACAATATTCTATGGGTCGTCTCGCGGCAAAAGGCCCCAGCATATCGTACGGCGCCAATCTGTCCGATTACCTATAGTGTAGTACATATGATTACATGCAATGTTGGCCATGATTTTCCCTAACACTATTGCTCATATCTGCTTTCTCCACATAACTATTGGCGTTTCACATCAGATGGGTATATTCTGCACATACACACACGCACGCACATGCACACTGAGCGACAGCCGCGGCAACCACCCTTAAATGTTATGCAGAGGATGAGAGGAAGCTGAACATTATACGGCTATGTTTGATTTTATTAAGCTACCAGATGACGATTAAGGAATACCGAACCTAACATCGAGTTAAAAAAAAAAAAACACTGCTGCATCTCAAGCGTATAAATGGTTACAGTAGACTATGCGTAAAATATGAAAAACAAATAAATAAATAAATAAAAGTGAGTAAACATTTTCTTTCCATTTCTTCAACTCCCTATTGTTCCTGTAATGCTGCTAGCATTGAATTATCAGTCACCGTCTCGGAATCAGCACATTCGTTATTTTATTGATATATGACACGTAACAATACAAAAAAAATATGAAGGTGCTGATGAGTGACAAAAACGTAAAGCTTGCCCGAGTAGCAAGGCAGTGCAGGGAGACAAGGAGAGCAGTGATTTCCTTTGAACTGGTAATTTAGTCATATTCTTGATTAGCAGCAATGTCTCGTGAGCACCACGGTAGGTTTAGTTTCCTAAATATCACTATGGAAGTTTGATAATATCTACTGACGGGAGCGGTGGCTTCACCTTTCATCAAAGTGGAAGCTTGGGGTTGCACACTGTATTTTTATAGTATGCAACACACACACACACACACACACACACACACATTATTACTATTATTGCTGTTATTAATATTATTATTATTATTATTATTATTATTATTATTATTATTATTATTATTATTATTATTATTATTGTTGTTGTTGTTGTTGTTGTTATTCAATAATGTTGAGAGAGAGAGAGAGAGAGAGAGAGAGAGAGAGAGAGAGAGAGAGAGAGAGAGAGAGAGAGAGAGAGAGAGAGAGAGAGAGAGAGAGAGAGAGAGAGAGAGAGAGAGAGAGAGAGAGAGAGAGAGCATTAGGAAGCTGCAGGTAGATGTTATGAATACTACTGTGGGTTTGGAAAGAATGAATATCTGCTTACTTACCTAAGCGAGTTTTAGCTACACTAAAAATATTACCATGATCTGTGCCGGGAACCTAACTCACATGTATCCCAACAAACACTTTCCCCAAATTCCACCCTTTTGAAGGTAGTTTCATTTATTAGTTCAATTTTAATGCAAAATAGGCAACAATAAAATTATAGTTGATAGTAATTATTCGTGATTGCAAGAAAACAGCTGAAATTCATATGAAATGTTAAAGCCAATGATTGCTTCTACAACTTTTCAGAATCAGTTGTGATTTGGAGCCACTTAGATATCAAAATAAATTTTGAAATGGATGTTTGTTGTAAATCAATTTTTTTTATGACATTCTCTCTCTCTCTCTCTCTCTCTCTCTCTCTCTCTCTCTCTCTCTCTCTCTCTCTCTCTCTCTCTCTCTCTGCATAATAACTATAAATAATATATATATATATATATATATATATATATATATATATATATATATATATATATATATATATATATATATATATATATATATATATATATATATGCTTATAACTTTATCAAGGAAGTAAACCTTAATTTTACAGAAACAAATTACAGTAGTGCCTGGCTGCGATAAACTGGAAAAGTATAATAGATAAATATTTACATAAACTATATATACATTATGTTCATAAAACATTGCAGGCTAATAGCTTCTGTCAGCAAATATAAGTGTAATAAATATACATTTACACTGGCTACATTGTACATCCATATAACAATGCAGGCTAACAAGGTTTGCAAATAATCCTAGGGCATTCACTGTTTATATGCTAGATTTAGTGTGCACTGTATAAAAATTTATTCTCTTATCTATTATGTCAGTTCCTCCCTTAGTGAAACCATACAATTTATATACACAGTACTCAGTCTGTGTAGACTAACACCAAGGTCTACAAATTCTTGCATCTCACTTGCAAGAACCTTCACTGTTGGAGATGACCCACGGATGTAGCGGGGTCAGGCTCTCCGGAAGGTTTACCTGAGTATACTATTGTCCTGAAGGTGAATGGAATTTTTACCGCGTTCACAAATTTATACACCATGCCATATTGTTTAGGTTTGCTCTTATTGTATTGCCTGAATCCTATCTGATTTCTACAAGAATATTTCAAGACTATTTCATCAATGGTCAAGAAGTCACCTGGCTCCAACACTGAACAGGCGTGGTCATTAAAATTTTGAAAAAAAAGATCCCTGACTGCAGCAAACCAGTCATGTAGCCAGCTCTTAGATCTGGTATCAACGTTGTCAGAAGTTATTCACGTACATTAATGAACCAAATACAGGGAGACCAAACTCTTCCCTAAAAAGTGTTTTATATTTGTTTTGGCGTAATAAACCACGTGCATGAAAAAAAAAAAATGCAGTCTGTTACCCCGACGTGTGATGGGAGTTTGTCATTATTTGAAGGCTTCTGAGAAATTTATACTTTTACATGAAATACTGCAGGAAAGAGAATAATAATTACAGTAAAAGTGTATACCAAAACACACACACAAAAAAAATAAAAATAAATAAACAAATAAATATATAAACAAAAAATAAATAAATAAATAAAAAAAATAGATAAATAAATTAATAAATGCACAAGGCGTTCGGTAGTGAACTCATTGATCACTGATTTTCGTCTGTTGTCATATTGCTTCGCGAGCGATCGAAAGAAAAGTATAAAATATCACAGATCAGACAGATTTTTTTTTTTTTTTGCAGAATTTTTTTTTACACGGTCATTCCTCACCAAATTTTGATTGACATAGTAAGAATAATTTCCTAAAACATTCTTTTCTTTAGAATTTAGTTTTATTTTATTAAAATCAGATAGGGTGGGTCGTTTTCGACCCATGCTGCAGAGAATAGGTGTAAAATAACTTATCCTTCAGTTTCTGACAACTGCTTCGGACCTTATTCGGGACAGGCATCTCAGTGGGCTTTTTTTTCTTTATTTGATTTATATTGCCCTTGGCCGGTGTCTCTATGTATTAAAAAAAAAAAAATAAATAAAATAATAATAATATATATATATATATATATATATATATATATATATATATATATATATATATATATATATATATATATATATATATATATATATATATATATATATATATATATACACACACACACACACACACACACACACACACCATCCCCAACCCCTTCACAAAGCTTCCGTACTTGGAGTAGCTTCCTTGATTCAATTCCTGTGTGAACTCAGTGCAGGGCTCAAATACAGGTGAACAGGGTCCCTTTTGACTCCTGCACCCTTTTCACCACGGTCGTAACACCAGGTCACAATAATTGAGGTCGTCAGTCTGTTTTACCGACTTAGAGACAAGGGAAATACTCTAACAACACTTATCACCCACAACTGTGAAAGAATCGACAACCACGTGTAGGAAAGACAGTTACAGCATGCAATAAGACGTATGTGGTCGAGGTATAAAACCCCACTGGACATTCGCCTTCCATAACCAATCTACCCAGTCTAAAAGCGGGGGGGACAAGAAAGGGAGGGAGGCGACACGCGCACATACGTACACCCGCCCACACTCAGCTCCCTGTGCACGAGCTAAGCATTTTACTTGTGAAAATTTTAATGATTAAAATAGGGAGGGGGGGTGTGAACTAGATAAATATTGAACAACTCTCCTGCAAAATACTGGATGAGATTCAGATTGAACTGACAAAGGGAAGTATGGAAATTTACGTGGGAACATGGGTGACTGCTTCAATAAATGTCTTTCTAGAAGTTTCAGGCTTGGTAGCTCCGTGTCCAGGACGCGCCCAAGTCTCGTCACCAAATGGTCTCTCTCTCTCTCTCTCTCTCTCTCTCTCTCTCTCTCTCTCTCTCTCTCTCTCTCTCTCTCTCTCTCTCTCTCTCATTATTCTTTTCTCATTCATTCTTACTACTTTCTTCGTTTTATATCGCGTTTATCTCGTTGCACACAATATATAATATATATATATATATATATATATATATATATATATATATATATATATATATATATATATATATATATATATATATATATATATATATATATATATATATATATATATATATATATATATATATATATATATATATATTATTATTATTATTATTATTATTATTATTACGGCCCCCGTACCCGCCTCACCAACCATTAATCTCTCCAACTAACCATCTGCTTCGAATACCGTCTCGACCACACCATGGCGTTATGATAAGGACGAAGCTTTAGAAACACGTCTCGACTCGCGCCTCGATCGAGTTAATTGAGCTGACGACTGCCTTCCACCGCCACACCTCGTCGGTCCCATTCGCTTCTCGCAGTTGGAACCATCCTCCTTCCTGGATTCGTTAACCTCGTCGTGAGTTATAAGACGTGATAAACACTCGCACACGTACACTCACACTTCATTACGTACATACCTGAGCTACTTAGATTTGTGTTGTATTTTGTGTACATATTCGTTTCCCTTTATTGCTTATTATTATTTGGTGCATGTTACATTCACTTTGTTGCTTATTAACTTGTGTATGTTTCGTCACCTTTAGTTTCCTTCATTGCTCATTAGCTTGTGTATGTTATGTTAAATGTACATGCTTACTTGAACCCAAGCGAGATCACTGTGTCCTAGATAAGTTGCACGTGCTATATCCACTTCAGGTAGTGGATATTTATTTTAATATTGATTGTAAATTTTATTTCATACTCGTTTCACTACCTTAAACTACAAGAAAGGGTACAACACACCCCTAGTCAACCAACTTATACCCGTATAACCAATATACTTATATTGGGGGCCTGTCCGGGATTATGTTTATGAACTGGTATGTCATTTGTATGTTGACGTAACTACTAGTTAAGTAATAACAGTTTGACTTGTTAATGTTTGTTTTCAGGCGTACATACCCACTGACATACATACGTTTTCGTCACTTCTTTGTCTATCTCACGAGTATCTGCTGGTGGGTGCACGGTGACTTTGCCTTTAAATATTTCACGATAGGCCTGGTGAATAGGTAAAGGGTTAACTGCGTATTCACATCGGTAGTCGTATCAGTTTCAGGTAGGGATTATTCCGTGGAGTGTAGTTCCACTTCCTCACATACTGCTCTGAGGCTCATTCTCACTCATTCGGGGCCATTGAAGTTCCAAATCAATTCTTAATTTCCTCGCGAGTAACTAGACCAGTCTAAACTCAAAAGAGTACTTTAGGCCAGCTCCTGTTTGTTGTAAGTGAGGTACATCATTCGCTGACCTACGGCTAGTTATATCTGTGAAGGAAAGGTTCATCAGGGGTCGCGCCCCTCTCTTAAGGGTTGTTAACTCGTGTCCAAGGGTGCAAATCCCGTCTTTGCTCTTAATAATCCTCTCGAATCTTATGCCAAGTCCTTAACTCAAGTGAAACTTAGAAGATAACTTGTAGAGTTTTGACATCAAATCTTTTCACTATTCTACTCGAGTACATCAAAATGGCAAAATTATTGGACCATAGAGAATTTGTAGGAACTCCTTCTGTAGAACTTAGCCTCCAAAGTAACCAACGATCAACCAAAATATATTGCTAGTGGTTTCGAGATTCCATTCCAACATGACATTCGAAAAGATGACCAAATGACACTCATTTTAACTCGAGAACCAAGCCCTAGTAAAGGACTCGAGATACAGAGTCAAATTAAAGATCCTAATATCCTTTTAGAAATAGAGAAAGTTAAAATGAAAGCCTTGCAAATGCAGATAGAATATGAGGAGAAGAGACACAGAATAAGGAGGAGGAGGAAGAGACAGAGAACATGAGGAGAAACAAGCAGAGAAAGAAAGAGCTCACCAGTTACTCCTGTTGCAAAAAAACAATCTCCAAACAAGGCTAAGATCAGTAAATATTTGTCCCTCTTACCACAATTCTCAGATCAAGATCCCGAAAGTTTCTTCAGGGAGTTCGAATCCTCTGCTGAACACTTTGAATTGCCTCAGGGTTGGACATGGCTCCGTAAGTCCAAGCTCACTGAGACAGGCAAAAATTTAGGAATCTTAAACTCCACCACCAGACATACTTGGAGTTCGCATCATATAAGTACAGAGCGCTGCAAAAGTGGCTGGAGTCGGCTTTAATCACCACATATGACTAGGGTTGCCATACGTCCGGATTTTCCCGGAAATCAAATTTTCCGGAAATCAAATAACGAAATCTGCGTCCGGGGGGATTTTTGAAAATCCCTCAAATGTCCGGAATTTCACCTCCCATCATTACTAACTGTTAAAAAAAGACATTTATTAATTTCCTTGGGTTGAAATGATGGGAGAGAGAGAGAGAGAGAGGGGTTCACCGAGTGACAGCTGCTATGGTTTGGTTTCGGTCAAGACTGACGTGTATGGGTACTGTATGAAGTCGGTGCTCGCAGCCTTCCCAACGTCGCCTCACTTGGCGTTGCGTTCGCGCCCCAGTCTTTCACCAGCTCTGATAGGGGTCAGTTTGGATTACTGTTTGCGGCCTTGTGACCTCGTCATTACAACTAGTTCTTGTCAAGATGCCCAAACGAAAGTGTAAATTCACTGCAGAGATGCAGAACAAACTCCCGTGCTTCAAAAAAGACAGGGATGAGTGGGAAGCCGAGTGTTTGGTGTGTAAACCAGGAACATTTGTCTCACTGGCACATAAAGGCATTAATGACTTAGTCACATGTGAGCTCTGAGAAACATGAGAGCAGTGCAAGAAGAGGGTTCATCAATGAAGGTGACACATTATTTTGTTAAACCAGGAAGTGAAGCTGAAGATGTTAGTGCTGCAGAAGGTGCTTATGCATTTCACACTGTCAAACATCACGGTAGTTTCTTATCCATGGATTGTTCATCTGTTTTGCTGAAAAAAAAACTTTTCCTGATTCTGAGGTGGCAAGAAAATTTTCTAGTGCTCGAACAAAGACAGTAGCTATTATAAATATAAAAGCTGTGCTTGCACCTCATTCTGTTGATGTTGCCTTAAAAAGCCTAAAAGAAAATGAAGTAGTATACTGTGGAATTGCTACAGATGGTAGTAATCACGATGCATTAAAGCTGTTTCCTGTAATCATTCAGTACTTTGAAAGAATGGTGGTTTACAGTCAAAACTGATTGAGTTTAAGAACACCCCAAATGAGACTGCAGACACTATTGCCAAATATATGAAAGAAACCCTAGATAAAGTCATTGATTGGAGTAGGTTGCCCAGCACATATTCTGAATAACTGTGTTCATCATGGAGCAGAAAGAATGGATATTGATATTGAAAATATTATCAATAAGATTTATCAGTATCTTCATATCTACACAGTTCGCTCTCAAAAACTAAAGGAGTATTGTGAATTTGCTGTGGTTGAGTACAGGAAACTTCTCTCTCATAGTAAGAGTCGTTGGCTGTCACTATTTCCTGGCATCACAAGGCTGATAGAGATGTTTCCTGCTCTTAAGTCCTTCTTTCTTTCACAAGAACAACCACCAACGGTAATAAAAAAAAATCTTTGAAAATGAAATAAGTGAGATTTACCTCTGGCACATGCACTCTTTAATGGCTGTATTTCACATACACATTCAAACAACTGAAAAGGAAAGTAACTCTGTTGTAGAAGTGCTGACAAATTTTTGGAGTCTGTGTGTAAAGTACTTGCAGAAAGAAAGAACCAGCATTTCATGTCTTTAAAAGTTAAAGGACTAATTGCTCGGAAGCGCACAGAAGGAGAAGCGCACAGAAGGAAAAGAAGAGTGTAAAAGTTTCTTTGTTGAAGTAGTTAACCTGTACAACAGATGCTCAGAGTACTTAGCTAAGTGGATGAAACCTCTGGAAGTGTTCTCTTGTTTCAAGTGCCAAACTGGACTGATGTGGAACCTTGTGTTGTATACTTGATAGACAAGGGAATAGAGCTTGATGATGTAAAGTGCTTTGACCAAGTTTGTAACTTGAGGCAGTTTGTAGAAAGGAACAAGAATGATGAAGACTCCAGTAAATTACCAGCACATAAAAAATGGACTAGATCCTTTGAAGCATCAAAGAATATTGAATGCCACTCAGAACTGCTCAGAATTGCACAATTCTTTTTTGCTGTAACATCCCACAATGCTAATGTGGAGCGAGTCTTTTCGCTGATGCAGAGTCAGTGGACGAAGGAAAGGAACAAGCTGAGTGTTGATACAATGAAAGGTATTCTGACTGTACAGTACAACTACCGAGAGACCTCTTGCGTTGACTTCTTCAACTTTTTAAAGTCCAACAAGGAACTACTTAAAAATATAAGATTACAGAAAGATATGCATCGGCACATCAAGCAACACACGCAGTGGGTGAAGAAGAGTTAGAAGACAGCAACTAAGCTAAGTGGAAAAACGGAATTCAAGATTATCAGCCATATGCAAAGGTAAATAAGTTGAGTTTCTTTTAATTAATTTACATGTTTTCCAGTATCATATCAGGACCATAATCAGGTGTTAGTGAAGGTGTCCGGAATTTTGATAGTTCATATATGGCAACCCTACATATGACCAGCTAGTAAACTTGATCACCTTAGAGGAATTTAAAAGCAAGGTGTTCAGTTGTAATGCACATCACCAGCAGAGACGAGACATACTTAAAGCTGCTGAAACTGCAGACGTGTTTTCACTGATTCACCGTCCAGGTCCCGTGGGAGAGAGGAAGGCTGAGTTAATTGTAAAGTCCGGCGTAAACAATGGCAAATCGGTCGTTTAAATAATATCAAGTTCTTTCCTGGCCTGGCCACCTCATTAGAGCTTGCTCTAATCCCAAGTGCAAAGCAGCAAGAGGTGCTTTTTACCAATCCATTGGCCTCATTTAATACCACGAAAACAGATCCCTCTAACAAAAAAAGTTAACTGGTGAAAAGGTGTATTTAAAGGATTTTCATGATCCATTTCCACTTCCGTTAGCCAGAGTACACCTTGACAGTCCTCTAGTGAAGGGAGAAGTGATTGTTGAGGTCAGTAGTGATCAATCTTTGCCCATGCCCAGTTTTTACTGGTTAATGACTTGGCCGGTGGTATAGTCTTTCCATCCCTTATTATTAAAGACTCACCACTCTCATATAATCTTACAGGGAAACTTGAGCGGGAACAACCTAATTTGTTTCCGGTTTGTGTCGTGACCCGAGCACAAGCCGCCCCAAGTCACCCAGAACAATCCCGTTGCTGCTCAGTCTTTGTCCAAACCTCCGAATCCTTAGTTCAAGTGAACCCAAGTCAATTGTTCACTACTAAAGTTCTCTTAGTACCCAAAAAGACGATGAATCATCAACCATATTTTACTCCCAAGTCATTCCAAAGGATCAGATCATTCACGACCTATCATTTTACTACCAGGGAGCCAACCTTATAAGAGTGTATAGACCACCTAAACTTAATGACGATTCAGCATGGTCTGAAGTCCATCAAATAGTCTTGCCAGGAGTCTTGAGAATACCCGTGATAGAGATCGCTCATGAAAACGTTGCTGGACACTTAGGTATCACGAAAACCAGTGATAAAATAGAGTAATTTTTACTGGCCAGCTCTATGGAAGAACAGCCTAATTTGTCAATTCATGTCATACGTGTCAAGTTGCAAGCAAACCTAACCAAACCATCCCTCCTTAGCACCAAACAACCTTCACAAGTTCCTTCAGAACCATTTCAGAAAATAATCATTGATGTTGTAAGGGCCTTAACAAAAAAAAAAAAAAAAAAAAACAAGAAGGGTAACCAATACATCCTAATTGTACTTGACCCAACAACTAGGTATCCTGAGGCTTTCCCTATTAAGAACATCAATGCTAAAACTAAAAGTTTTGTTACGAACAAGACCAGGAATGGGACGAGACACTGCCCTTCATGTTGTTCCCTATTAGAGAAACACCCAACGAGACCCTGAGTGTCTCTCCCTTTGAATTATATTATTTGGTAGAAAAGTGAGGGGACCCCTAGATGTTAAGGACGAGCTACTTGACTCAACAGTCCATAGGCTTGTCACGGTCACCCACTATTTGGATAACTTAAAATCCACCCTTCATAAAGTCCTCTCATTTGCCCACTCTAATCTCCAGCAAACACAACGTGGGATGAAAGCTCATTTTGATAGCCACTCAAGTAAGAACTTTCAAAGAGGTTGACCAAATCCTCGCCTTTATACCTATTCCTGGGTGGTTTTTTCAAAACCACCCACAACAGTGCTCCTTGACATCTTATGGCGTGCACTACCAGGCACTTCACCTATCCGCCAAGCTCCTTACCGTCTACATTCTCAGAAACGAGAGCTAATGAGGAAAGACGTTGATTACCTATTCAGGCAGGGGTTGGCTGCACCTAGTCACTCACCTTGGGCTTCACCGTGCATACTTGTCCCCAAAGAAGATGGTCAACTACGCTTCTGCACGGACTACAGACGAGTGAATGCTTTCAGTGCCATATGCCTCTCCTTTATCACGAATAGATGATCTCCTTAACGATGTGAGACAATTTGTAACCAAGATTGATCCCTTAAAAGACTACTATCAAATACCACTCACTAAGAGTTCAGGAAATTTCAGCCTTCATTACCCTTTTTGGCCTTTTTCATTCACTTGGTGGCTCCATTTGGGATGAGAAATTGCCCAGCCACCCGGACTACCCCTAGCGCCCGTGAGCTGTATAGGCCGAGTGGGAAAAATTTCCCACCCGGTTCCTGTACAGGCCTCACCGGGCGCCAGTCCTCCTTACCCAACCAGGAAGCGAAATTGTTGTTAGCTTTATTGTGGTGACCGTTTTACATACACATGTAGCCAAAGTCACATCATCTAAATAGTAACCACTTGTTACTATATTTATGTACACACAGGTACATATTATATATCATATAATCAACAAATGTACAAGAAAATTTTGGATGGTGAACGTTGTTGGTCCCAGGACAGGGATGGTTATCGTCTGGACCCCTTCTTCTTGCAGAACCCAGCAGGAGACAGGATGGTGATTGTCTTGGCTCTGCGTCAACCACAGCAGGCAGGGAAGAGGACTGAAGCAGCAAAGGAGTCCTCTTTGCGTTTTTATGGCAGGCACTAGCCTAGAGTGCGCTGCGAGGGCGCAGCCCTCTATCCCTCACCCAGGCACTAGCCTAGAGTGCGCTGCGAGGGCGCAACCCTTTATCCCTCACCGGGCGAACGCCCATCACGCTCGCCTCACTCTCGCCCCTGATGTCTGACAGTGGGACTGGTATATCCTCACCCCTCCCTCCAGCCCATGGACTACCATCAGCTTCAGGGCTGACTTAGGCAGTCCCAGGCTGGCCCAGGTGTTCATGGAAGGGAGGGCGAGGACCCCCCTCCAACTCATTGTAAACGATGAGAAGATATAAGGACTACCAGCCAGAGCCTCCACATAGGCTCGAATGCACGGTGATTTATAGTACTCCACCTTACGTCCATGTGCCGCGTCCAGGCTGCCAGCCGCCGCATCTGCCACAACCTGAACGTCGATCACATGGGTTTGATTTCCCTTCCAGCAGACGATGTCGGGGTACCGGACGCCAGTGACAGTTGGAACTGCCGGCTCACGACGGGTCTGGTACCCTGCCCGCTGGAGGGCGGAGAGGTACTTAACCAAAAGACCGTTATGTCTAGCCAACCTCGCCCCTGCGGTGGCTGGGCACTGCTGGAGAATGTGCCCCAGGCTTTCCGGCCTGCTGCCGTAGCATAGGTCGCAGTTGACTGCGTCCTTCTGGCGCCCTCTTGCGCTTCGGACCCGCGTCAGCAAGAAGTTTCCACGCAACTTAATTGCCCGCACGTAGATCCCTCCCCGCATGAGAGCGGTACCATCCCCTACCCACAATGACGAGACTGGGGTCTGCGAGCAGCCCTCCAATCCTTTGCCATCGTGGGACGACCATAGTCGGTTTCACCAATGTGCGCTTTCCTCCTCCTTCCGGGACGAAGGGGAAGACCCGTGGGAGTCGGAGCAGTGCTCCCTAGCAACACTTCTAACTGCCTAGTCCCCAGCACCAGACAGTCTCGCCATCAGGTCGTGCCTGAGGCGCGGGATTCGCGTTAGGAAAGAAGTCACACCCAGACCACCATCTTTAATCCCCGCATGAAAGTACCCTAGGGGCGTATCAGCGGGAAGATGGAGGGCCGATCTGGTGAACATCCGCGTCTCCCGATCCATCCTTTGCAGGGTGGACTTTTTCACCTCAGAGTGAAGCATAGGGTAGAGCAGCTGCAGAAACAACACATTGACAAGCATCCACATCTTTTGCTGGGGCTTGGCTGGGCACCTTTGCAGGCGCCGCAAGCCCGTGACCAGTCTCGCCAACAGGAGTGAGGGCCCCTCCGCCCAGTGAGTAGACCCCACCTGAACCCCGAGGTAGCGGTAAAACTTCCCCGGAGCCAAGGCTCGAATAGGCTGTCCAGCAATGTGGAGCTCTATATTTGACTGGACCCATTTCTTCCCCTTTCCGTCTATTGCGATCCCGAGGGTGGCACACTTGCTGGGCCCTACCTCCAGGTCGAGGGTTTGTGCCTTAGAGGCTACTGCCTCGACACTCCTCTTCAGCCCAACTGGGCTGGACGCCAACAGAACCACATCGTCGGCGAAGGCCAGATAGCGTCAACGAGTCCCGCCCAGGTCGACGCCGACTTCCTCGGAGGCAGCAGACAGGGCCCAGTCAAGGGTTACATTAAATAGCAGTGGTGACAGTGGGTCACCCTGCTTGATACCTCTAGTTATTGGCACCCTGATGCCATCAAGATCGGTGTAGGGTTGGTCTAACATATTACCCACATAGGCGGTAAACTTCTCCCCCAAGCCCCACCTCAGGCATGCTGTCCTGAGAGCGGGGTGTCCCCACGGAGTCGAAGGCCTTCCTGAAATCCAGGAAAGCCAAAAAGAGAGGCTTGAGCCCGGTCTTGGCTCTTCGGATAGCCTCGCGAACCAACAGAATGCTAGCCGTGCAGCCCTCCTCCGCCTTGAAGCCCCTCTGGCTCTGGGGAAGGGGCGTGGGTTGCCACTCTTCTAGCAAGCACCCAACGGAGGATTCTCGTCAGAATCTGAGTGATTGCTAGGGGGCGAAAGTCTGACGGACTGGTAGGCTCACCAACCTTCGGAAGGAGTACTGACCGGCCCTGGGTCCAGCTGACTGATGTCCGACCTAGACACAAGACAGCGTTTAATAGCCATCTAAGCTTTACTAGGCCAAGGGCCCCGACATCGGCTTTGGACCGCCCATCTAAAACGCTGGCCGTTCTGGCGTCGGTAGCCTTGACCGCTGCCTTCACATCCTCCTCCGAGATTGGCTTCCAGATTTCTCTTTCAACCGACTCTCTTGCAGGGGGGATGTTCCCCGGGACTGGGAGTGGACTAGGTCTAGCAAAGAGGGATTGCCAATAGTCGAAAGTGCTCTCCAGCTTTGGCCCCTCATTCGCTAGCCAACTCCACCCTGCGACTACCCTCCTAGTCGCAAAGCCTCTATCCCTCTTCCAGGTAGACTGGAATTGGGTATACTCCATCCACCTCCTCCCCCTTGCGTCCCTTGGAACCCATAGGCTCTTTTCGGGTCTTAGGCGAACCGAGGGTGGGGACGGAGACCAATCGTCCAGCTGTCTCTGGACGTCAGTGGTGTCTCTTGGAACCTCCATTCCGAGGATGGAACTGAGGGCCTCTGACTCTCGCCATATGGCTTGAGTTGGGTCCTCCACAGGCGGAAGTAGTTCCATAACCGATGTTTCTCTCTCCCTTTAAGCCAGCGTGGAGGCCACTGGAGGAGAGAGTGGTTGCTGAGGTGGGGATGCCGGTCCAGAGTCTGGCTCCCCCTCTGGCGTCGGGACGGGAGGCGCGGCGATGAACTCTGCAAGCAGAGCTCTGTACGCCAGCTGCCTCCTCTTTCCATTTATAGCCTCGGTGGACCTGTGAGGCAACACCAGAGTATGGATCCGCTCATTGAGCTCCCGCTCAACCATATGGTCCCTTTCAAAGGCCGCCATAAGGCGGACCTCTTCCGAGTCCCATCGGTCCTTTGGACGAGCGTCCAAGCAAGCGGCCTCAGCACTGTGGAAACTTTCAGGGTGCTGGGCAAGCTCATGCACACGTCTACCCCTGTAAGAGACAAACGTGGGACGGCAGGTTGGGCACGTGGGCAAGTCGCGCCGGAGCGCGCCTGCAGCAATTGCGCCCTCCATCTAATTTGACAGAGGGCTGAGAACAAAACCTTTCTTTGACAGCTGCTGCCTCTTGGTCCGTCCGAGACCAGGGAGAAGAGTGCACTTTATTCTTCGGGCCGACTGAAAAGCGTGGGGTGGCGGGGAACCCCAGGCCCGAAGATCCAGCGGGAACGCGAGGAGGTGGCACTCTCTTAGCAACTATACCTCGCTACATAGTTACCTAGTTACTCCCTGGGTGATTCGTGGTCCAGAGGACCATGAATCACCCTGTCCAAGACCTAGTCGAAGTGTCGGTGTACTTAGACGATCTTATCTTCTCAGATAATTGGGAGGAAAATATCCACCACTTTGCTGTAATGTTCCACAGACTGCAGGAGGCACGGCTTTTTTTTTTTTTTTATGTAGGAGGGACACTGACCAAGGGCAACAAAAATCCAATAAAAAAAAAATGCCCACTGAAATGCCAGCCCTATAAAAGGGTCCAAAGCAGTAGTAAAAAAATTTAAGGATAAGTGTCTTGAAACCTCCCTCTTGAAGGAATTCAAGTCATAGGAAGGTGGAAATATAGAAGCAGGCAGGAGTTCCAGAGTTTACCAGAGAAAGTGATGAATGATTGAGAATACTGGTTAACTCTTGCGTTAGAGAGGTGGACAGAATAGGGGTGAGGGAAAGAAGAAAGTCTTGTGCAGCGAGGCCGCGGGAGGAGGGGAGGCATGCAGTTAGCAAGATAAGAAGAGCAGTTAACATGAAAATAGAGAGAGAGAGAGGCTGAAGACAGTCAGTTAGAGGAGAGGAGTTGATGACACAAAGCTTTTGATTCCACCCTGTCTAGAAGAGCGACGTAAGTGGAAGCCCTCCTCAGACATGTGAAGCATACTCCATACATGGACGGATAAGGCCCTTGTACAGAGTTAGCAGCTGGTGGGGGTGAGAAAAACTGGCGGAGACGTCCCAGAACGCCTAACTTCATAGAAGCTGTTTTAGCTAGAGATGAGATGTGAAGTTTCCAGTTCAGATTATAAGTAAAGGACAGACCGAGGATGTTCAGTGTAGAAGAGGGGGACAGTTGAGTGTCATTGAAGAAGAGGGGATAGTTGTCTGGAAGAAATTTTAAAAAGATCAGAAATCAAGCGTTCTGTGGCTTCCCTACATGAAATGTTTCCTTCCCGTAGGGTTGGACGTCTATGAAAAGACGTGGAAAAGTGCAGGGTGGTATCATCAGCGTAGGAGTGGATAGGACAAGTTTGGTTTAGAAGATCATTATTGAATAATAAGAAGAGAGTGGCTGACAGGACAGAACCCTGAGGAACAACACTGTTAATAGATTTAGGAGAAGAACAGTGACCGTCTACCACAGCAACAATAGAATGATCAGAAAGGAAACTTGAGATGAAGTTACAAAGAGAAGGATAGAAGCCGTAGGAGTAGTTTGGAAATCAAAGTTTTGTGCCAGACTCTATCAAAAGCTTTTGATATGTCCAAGGCAACAGCAAAAGTTTCACCAAAATCTCTAAAAGAGGATGACCAAGACTCAATAAGGAAAGCCAAAAGATCACCAGTAGAGCGGACTTGACAGAACCCATACTGGCGATCAGATAGAAGGTTGTGAAGTGATAGATATATTCCTGTTGAGGACAGATTGAAAAACTGTAGATAGGCAGGAAATTAAAGTAATAGGACGGTAGTTTGAGGGATTAGAACGGTCACCCTTTTTAGGAGCAGGCTGAATGTAGGCAAACTTCCAGCAAGAAAGAATGGTAGATGTTGACAGACAGAGCTGAAAGAGTTTGACTAGGCAAGGTGCAAGCACGGAGGCACAATTTCGGAGAACAATAGGAGGGACCCCATCAGGTCCATAAGCCTTCCGAGGGTTTAGGCCACCGAGGGCATGGAAAACATAATTTTTAATAGGTAGCATGAAGTAGTCAGAGGGTGGAGGAGAGGGAGGAACAAGCCCTGAATCGTCGAAGGTAGTTTTTAGCAAAGGTTTGAGCGAAAAGTTCAGCTTTAAAAATAGATGTTTAGAGATGGTTGAAATAGATGGTTGAAATAAAGGAGGGAAAGAAGCAGCAAAGTTATTGGAGATATTTTTGGCTAGATGCCAGTAGTCACGAGGGGATTTAGATCTTGAAAGGTTTTGACACTTTTTGTTAATGAAGGAGTTTTTGGCTAGTTGGAGAACCGACTTCGCATGGTTCCGGGCAGAAATAAAATGTACATGAGATTCTGGTGATGGAAGGCTTAAGTATCTTTTGTGGGCCACCTCTCTATCATGTATAGCACAGGAACAAGCTGTGTTAAAAACCAAGGTTTGGAAGGTTTAGGTCGAGAAAAAGAGTGAGGAATGTATGCCCCCATGCCAGACACTATCACCTCTGTTATGCGTTCGGGACACAAAGACGGGTCTCTGACACGGAAGCAATAGTCATCCCAAGGAAAATCAGCGAAATACCTCCTCAGGTCCCCCCAACTAGCAGAGGCAAAACGCCAGAGGCACCTTCGCTTAGGGGGATCCTGAGGAAGGATTGGAGCGATAGAACAATATGCAGATATGAGATTGTGATCGGAGGAGCCCAACGGAGAAGAAAGGGTGACGGCATAAAAGAATGATTACATGTCAGGAAAAGGTCAAGAATGTTGGGCGTATCTCCAAGACGGTCAGGAATACGAGTAGGGTGTTGCATCAATTGTTCTAGGTCATGGGGGATAGCAAAGTTGAAGGCTAGTTCACCAGGATGGTCAGTGAAGGGAGAGGAAAGCCAAAGCTGGTGGTGAACATTAAAGTCTCCAAGAATGGAGATCTCTGCAAAAGGGAAGAGGGTCAGAATGTGCTCCACTTTGGAAGTTAAGTAGTCAAAGAATTTCTTATAGTCAGAGGAGTTAGGTGAGAGGTATACAGCACATAAAAATTTATTTTGAGAGTGATTCTGTAGTCGTAGCCAGATGGTGGAAAACCCGGAAAATTCAAGAGCGTGGGCACGAGAGCAGGTTAAGTCATTGCGCCCATAAACGCAACATCCAGCTTTGGATCGAAAATGAGGATAGAAGAAGTAGAAGGGAACAGAAAAGTGGCTACTGTCAGTTGCCTCAGACACCTGAGTTTCAGTGAGGAAAAGAAGATGAGGTTTAGAAGAGGAGAGGTGGTGGTCTACAGATTGAAAATTAGGTCTTAGACCGCGAATGTTGCAGAAGTTAATGAAGAAAAAGTTGAGGGGGGTGTCAAGACACTTAGGGTCGTTGACAGAAAGGCAGTCCGACCTGGGGACATTTATGGTCCCCTCCCCGGATGGGGACTCCGAGGCATAATAATATTGAAATTTTTGAGTGAAGGGTGTGTGTGATATCAGGTGCTTGTAGTTTCGTGTGGAGGAAGAGAGTTGTCTTTAGAGGGCAGGCTGTGACTACCCCCCTGTGTTGTGAGACACAAAGGGAAACGTTCAGTGAGGTCACAGCTGGGTTTAATGATAAGTTCACAGCGCCCCCTGAACAGTACTTTAGACCTCACTGGGAATAATTATCGTTTCGGCAGTTGTCTACTGCCTCCTCCGGTAAAATTGGCCAAATCTACATTCGGCAGGGCAACAGTCACCTACTTGGAGCACCAGGAGGGGCATGGCTGTGTCCGTCCCTAAGCCGCCAACGTGTCCGCCATACTGGAGTTCCCGTTAGCAGCCTCCAAGAGCGAGATACGGCGCTTCCTCGGGATGGCGGGTTTCTTCCGCCGGTTCTGTCCGAACTTCACGGAAGCAGTCGTCCCTTTAAAAGGACTAACCAGTGGAACTACCAAATTCGGGTGGACACTAGCCTGTCAGCGGGCATTCGATCAACTCAAGAATCTCCTAGCTCGTGAGCCGGTACTGCAAGCACCGGACTTCTCCTGCCATTCTCTTTGCAAACTGACGTGAGATAGCCTCAGGGGCAGTTCTCCTACAGGAGAAGAACGGAATCTATCATCCGGTGGCATATCACTCAGGTAAATTCAACAGCCACCAGAGGAATTACGGCACCAATGAGGAAGAACTGCTCTCCTTTGTCTCAGGATTCAAAAGTTTGAATGCTACCTGCACGCCAGCATCAAGCCCCTGTAGGTATTCACCGACCACAATCCTTTGATATTACTACAGCGAAACAAGTTTACCAGGCAGCGTCTTCTCCGTCACTTCTCCTCCAGTCTTATGACATGACTATCCGACACATAAAAGGCTCTGAAAATATCATCGCCGACGCTCTCTGACGGATTCACCTCTGATGCTGATGAGCACGTCTCCAATTTTCCTCCCGTCTACACCGTCACCAAGGTTCTTGTTACCGGGTCTCGACGTCCTCAGGAGGGAGATATTACAGCCCTCGTAACCGCCTCGCCAACCACTAATCTTTTCAACTAACCATCGGCTTCGAATACCGTCTCGACCACACTGTGACCGTCGCATTGTTGCATCTCTAGCCGTCTTCTACCGCTATTTTCATGCGAACTGCTCTTCTGATCTTGCTAACAGCATGCCTCCCCTCCTCCTGCTGCCGCGCTGCACAAGACTTTCTTCTTTCTCTCACCCCTATTCTGTCCACCTCTCTAATGCAAGAGTTAACCAGTATTCTCAATCATTCATCCCTTTCTCTGGTAAACTCTGGAACTCCCTGTCTGTTTCTGTATTTCCACCTTCCTATGACTTGAATTCCTTCAAGAGGGAGTTTTCAAGACAATCAATTTTTGACTACTGCCTTGATCCTTTTATGGGACTGGCATTTCAGTGGCCATTTTTTTTATTGGATTTTTGTTTCCCTTTGCCAGTGTCCCTCCTACATAAAAAAAAAAAAAAGAAAAAAAATCAAGGACGAAGCCTTAGAAACATCTCGACTCGCGTCTCGATTGAGCTAACTGAGTTGACGACTGACTTCCGCCTCCACATCTAGTCAGTCTGCGTTGATTCGGTAACCGCGTCGTGAGTTAGAAGAGGACGTGACGAACACGAACACACTCTTACACGTACACTTACACTCTCCATTACGTACACGCCTGAGCTACTTATATTTGTGTCCTATTTTACACGCCTGAGCTACTTACACTTACACTCTCCATTACGTACACGCCTGAGCTACTTATATTTGTGTCCTATTTTCGGTATATATTTGATATTCTTTATTGCTTTTTATTTGGTACATGTTGTATTCACTTTGTTGCTTGTTAGCTTGTATATTACACTTGTACGCTGATGATATCACCCTGCACGTTTCCACGTCTTTTCATAGACGTCCAATCCTTCAGGAAGTAAACATTTCACGCAGGGAAACCACAGAACGCCTGACTTCTGATCTTTCTAAAATTTCTAATTGAGACAGAACAAACTTGGTATTGTTCATTTCCTCAA
>NC_087195.1:10067751-10070251 GCF_035594125.1 Scylla paramamosain
TCTTTTTATATTAATCATTGCAATAATGATAATAATAATAATAATAATAATAATAATAATAATAATAATAATAATAATAATTAACTGTGATGTGCGCTGTTCTGCTGTGTCACTCGCGAGTGACACAGCAGAACAGCGCATGTGAGTGTAGAGGAAACGTAGTGGCATTTGGTGATAGACAGTACTCAACACCTTGGCAGCGCCCATCAACCTGTCGTTCACTGTGGCCCATCTTGACTCTGCGTGCGGAGGGAGTTGCATCGGCGGGACGGAGACCGTCGAACACCCTTGAAACTGCTCAGTGGTTACGACGCTGTTTTCCATGGGCGTTGATTCGCACCATTTGTGTCATGTTGAAGATCGGCGTTATGCAACAGCATTGTGAAACGTAACCACCGCACAATGAAAGTGGTAGCGGCTTGGACGCCGTTCTTTAATCGGTCCATCTACATAAATACCTCGTGATGAAGTGGTAGCACCAGAAGCTCCAGAGAGGGGCGTTTACCACTGAGATTCGGCATTGTTTGCACAGGGGGTGCGCGCCATTGATACCTCGGCCAAAAATAACGAGGGGCAAGGAGTACACGACGGGTAATGCTGTCTGGGCAAGGAGTGCGGTGATCGCTGCGCCTCGTTGTCGCAGCTCCGTGTCATCACAGGGTGAACTTACTCAGGTAATAGAAATTGACGGTGTTCCGGGATATGTGAGGGATCTGCGGCACCATAGTCTTGTGTGACAAGTCAACCAGTCATGCACCAGGATGATGACTACCCTTCCGTGAACATCAGCGTACAGGTGTAGCATCTGCAGACACTACAGCAGTGTTAGGAGGCAGTGACAGCCAGACTGAATCCTGCAACGGCTGTGCATAAGAATAGTTCGAAGAAGGCGCTTTCCGCAACGATTTTGTGATTTTGTAGGTGAATATGTAATGCATACGTGTGTGTGTGTGTGTGTGTGTGTGTAATAGGATAAAACCAACGTGTGAAGTTTCTTTGATACTTGTAAGCAGTACACAGAGGTAGAGAGTTACCCTGATGGCACATAATCTATAGCACTTGTGCACAGTGGGAATGAACCACATAGGGAAAAATGTTATCACTGCATCATCACACTACACTTACCCAGAGCTTCTTTGGGCCTCAGAATACAATGAATCTCCATTAGAATATTATAATTCTGAACATGCCTGAAGAAGCTTAGAATACTTGAGAAGATTAATCATATATGTGAGCCACCGAACATAACGCTTAAATACAACTCGATATAACTCAGAACTTGGGAAAAAAGACCTGTGCACCATTTCATTAATGATTCAATTCCGCTTTCGTCTCTCGTCTTGAGTTGTAGCAAGTTGAAGGAAAGAGTTATGTTGTTAGCTTCCAAGCCTTACGCATTTAACAACTCGTCATTTTTCACTTGTACGTTTATCTTGTAAGCATACCTTGACGCAGTACTAGTCTCAGGATTTGAAACCAGACCACAATGAGCTTCCTATGACCGTCTTGGATCACATTCTTAAACTTATCCTAACTTTTAATCCTTCTGCTTATGCTGTTACCATCTCTTCTCCGTTGGGTTCCTCCGATCACAATCTCATATTTTGTCCTACCTCTTCAATCTCTCCTCAGGATTCCCCAAAGTGGATGTGTCTCTGGCGTTTTGTATCTGCTAACTGGGGGGACCCCAGCTGACTACGGCAGGAATGGCTACTGTTTCCGTGTCAGAGACCCGTCTCTGTGTGCTGAGCGCATAACAGAGGTAATAGTGTTTGACATGGATGCGTACATTATTCTCTTTTTCTCTTAACCTAAACCTTCCAAACCTTGGTTTAACACAGCCTGTTCTCGTGCTAAACATGATAGAGAGGTGGCCCACAAAGGGTACTCGAACCTCCCACAACTTGAATCTCATGTGCTTTATATTTCTGCCCGGAATCACGTCAAGATTGTTTTCCAACTAGCCAAAAAATCCTTCATTAATAGAAAGTGCAAAAATCTTAAGATTTAACTCCCCTCGTGACTTCTGCCATCTAGCCCCCCCAAAAATTTAATAACTGATTCTTTATCTTTCCCTCTTTTATTTTAATTTGATGTCATCTCATCTATTTCTTCGATCAAACCTTTGCTAAAAACTCTACCTTGGATGATTCAGGGCTTGTTTCTCTCTCTCCTCCACCCTCTGACTACTTCATGCTAGCCATTAAAATCCTTTACAATGATATTTAACATGCCCTAGCCGGCCTAAACCCTCGGGAGGCGTATGGACATGATGGCCTCCCTCCTATTGTTCTCCGAAACTGTCTATGTGCTTACACCTTGCCTATCCAGACTCTTTAACTTCTGTCTATCAACATCTACCTTTCTTTCTTATTGGAAGTTCGCCTACATTCAGCCTGTTCCTAAAAAGGGTGACCGTTCTAATCCTTCAAACTTCCGTTCTGGTGCTTTACTTTCCTGGTTAAAGTTTTTAAATATTCTCAACAGAAAGATTCTTAAA
>NC_087195.1:10085985-10108485 GCF_035594125.1 Scylla paramamosain
TTCATTTATCACTTGCGCAACGCTTCACCTCAGAAGGCATCTTTAAGCTAAAAGACAAAATAAAATTAGTACACCAACTGAAAATTCGTATACAACGTACAAATACAAATTCTCTCTCTCTCTCTCTCTCTCTCTCTCTCTCTCTCTCTCTCTCTCTCTCTCTCTCTCTCTCTCTCTCTCTCTCTCTCTCTCTCTCTCTCTCTCTCTCTCTCTCTCTATATATATATATATATATATGGGAAAATGAGATCGGAAAATTTACTGAAAGAATTCCTAACAATTTTGTATGCCGAGTATTTTCCTCCTGGCTGATATACTGTTATCAAAAGATGGATGGAATTCCTCGAAGGGGAATACCGAATAACAAAGTTTCTGATGTTTGTTTCGCCACAGTTAGAAACTGAAAAAGAATGCACCTGTATCGCATTCGCATGATCTTTTAACTTACCTTGACATAAGAGGACAGCCACGCACCACAACAAGGACGTCAGGCTGTCAGTGATGAAATGTCGTTCGTCGCAGGAGTCACTGTGATACTCCAGCGTCTTAGCAAGAAGCAGAGCGTCCCAGACCATCACCAGGAGGGTACAAGCAACGGAGGTGAACATAATGACCACCAAAATCACTATCCAAACCTGCCAAACAATATGAAGATAAGCGACACCAGAGGTTACACACACACACACACACACACACACACACACACACACACACACACACACACACACACGCACACACACACATCAATCGGTAACTCAGTGATATTCCTGTTTGTCACCTAGTTCTGCCGTGGGGTCACGGTGCCGGGGCTTAAAGCGTGGTCGGTGGTGCTACCTTCTTTGATGTCTTATCTGTGTCACTGGATAGGTTTGGTGCCAGTCGGCTGAATGGGCTAAGCGCTTCCCCTTCGGCGCCATATGACCGCGATGTTGCGGCGAATTTTTTTTTTTTTTTTTTTATCAGTTAACTAAACCGAAGCCATACGCTTACGACGCTATCGACTTTTCAGTGTTAGACTAACAGTTACAGTTTCCCGTGAGAAAGAAGATAAGTGTGTGGTGTGTGAAGGTTCTCTGTCCTACCCACAAGGAGAACTATCATGAATTCTAAGTTTCTCCCGAGAGGGTATAGGTGGCTGTCACGAGTCCAGTAGAGAAGGGGAAGAAGGAGAAGAGGAAAAAGTATTACAAGACGAGGAGGAGGAGGAGGAGGAGGAGGAGTGAAATGAAATGAGGAGGAAAACCAGGAAGGATCAGGAATTTACCGGGACCAGACCAAATAAACCGTAGAATAATAATGGAAGTTATTAATGAACCGCAAGTTACTGTCTTATGGAAATCGCTACATGTACCGGTAATATGGAGGCAAGCGAAGGTAGCACCCATCTTTAAGAAAGGAGGTAAAACGTTAGCGTCTAATTAGTCAGTAATAGCAAGGAACATAAGGGACCATTTAGGTAAGCATAACTTGATAAATCAGTCACGGCATGACTTCACGAAGGGGAAGTCTTGCCTTACGAACTTGTTGTTGAGTTTTTACAATAAACTTTACGAGGCGGCAGATAATGGGGATAGCTATGACATCTTACACCTCGACTTCAGTAAGGCGTTCGACAAGGTACCTTCATGAAAAGGCTCTTGAAAAAGATTTGGGTGCATGGGACAAATGGGAAGGTGTTCGGGCAGATAAAGTCGTGGTCAGACAACAAGCGAGAGTTGTAATAAACAGCTACAAATCCGAATGGTGGTTAAGTAATTAGTGAGGTGGCACAAGAATCACTTTTAAGATCATTGCCATTTTTAATATATATATTATATACCTGGATAGTGGGATTAGTAGCACTATCAATAATAACAGGTAGATTAATTAGGTCAGATTCGGATGCCATCGCCCTGCAGGCAGACGTGGATAGGATGAACGAATGGAGAGACAGATGGCAAATGTAGTTTAATAATAACAAATGCAAAGTGCTTCAGACCTCCCAGTGAGGTCTGGAACACTGGATCAGGGGGTGCTGATAAGTTATCAGTAACCCAGCTGTGACCTCACTCAGTGTTTCCATTTGTGTTTCACAAAACATGGGGGCAATCACAGCCTGCCCTCTAAAGACAACTCTCTTCCTTCACACAAAACAACATGTACCTAATTATACGTACATCCTTCACTCAAAATTTTAAATTAAATATGGCGATTCTTATACAAGCCTCGGAATCCCCGTTTGGGGAAGGAATCACAAATGTTCTCAGGTTGGACAGCTATTCTGGTATCGACTCTAATTGTCTTGACACCCACCCCCCCAACTTAACTTCTTCATTAACGTCTGCAACATTAGCAGCCTTAGACCTAATTTTCAATCAGTAAAACACCAAACATCATCATCATTTCCTCATCGAGGCACAGGTGTCTAAGACAACTGACAGTAGCCCCTTTTAAGTTCTCTGCTACTTTCTCAATTCTGCTTTTCAATCCAAAGATGAATGTTGCGTTTATGTGCGCAGCGACTTATCCTGCTCTTATACCAATGCTCGTAAATCTTTAGAATTTTCCACCTTCTGGCTACGACTACAGAGTCATTTTTAAACTAAATTTATCTGTTGTATACCATTCACCTATCTCCTCTCACTACAAAAAAAAAAAAAAAAATTCTAAAAGTGGAGCACATCCGGACTCTTCCATTTGCGGAGATTTTCATTCTTTCCTGTTGTTTTCCGAAAATGCGCCTCAGTGCTTGCACCTTGCCTAGTCAAACTCTTCCATCTCTGTCTATCAATATTTCCTTTTTGCTGGAAGTTTGCTTACATTCAACCTGTTCCTAAAAACGCTAACTGCTCCAATCCTTCATACTACCGTCCTATTGCTTTAATTTCCTGCATCCAAAGTTTTTGAATTTATTATCAACAGGAAGATTTTTAAACATCTATCCCTTTACAAACTTTTATATCTGATCGCCAGTATGGGTTCCGTCGAGTCCGCTGTACTGGTGATTTGGTTTTCTTTACTGAATCTTGGTTATCCTTACTGAATCTTAGTCATCCTATTTTAGGGATTTTGGAGAAGCTTTAGCTAACAGCTAGACATATCAAAAGCATTTGGTAGAGTCTGGCACAAAGCTTTGATTCCCAAGCTAACCTCTTACGGCTTCTATCCTTCTCTCTGTAGCTTCATCTCGGAAGTTTACCTTCTAACCACTCTAATGTTACTGTAGTAGACGGTCACTCTGTTCTTATGCTAAGGTTCTGTCCTGTCATCCACTCTCTATTATTCACCAATGATCTTCTAAACCAAACTTCTTGTCCTGTCCACTCTTACACTGAAGATACCACCCTGCACTTTTCCACGTCTTTTCGTAAACGTTCAACCCTTCAGAAGTAAACAGCTCACTCAGAGAAGCCACAGGACGCAACTTCTGATCTTCAAATGTGAATGTGAGGCGGGGAGTTGAACAATATTCCATCCTCCCTTATCAAACGTTCATAGAGTAATGGGGTTCCGCCAGGCTTCGGAGCCTTAACAGCCTCACTGATCTGGAGTCTTCCTGCTCTTTTGGGTTCTCTATCCCGTTGGGAGGGGCGGGGGGGGGGCGTCGGGGTGATTTGCCGCGTCGTGGACCAAACCCACTTACCCTCGGCATAGGTAGTCACTCTGGCGTTTCCGGGATGACGGCCCGCTGGATGGAAGGCGGTGCTTTTCCTGCCTGAAGCCCAGCGGGTTCATGGCTTTGATAAAGGGGTACACGGTGCGGATGCGGTACCAGTCCTTCCCTTGTCCGAGGGGCGGGCATAGAGCCTCTGTGTCCGTCTCTTGGACCAGAGGCGTTCTAGCAGAAGGCGTACGTCTGCGAACGATGTGTCGTGTTGTGGCGGGCCTTGTAATATAGGTAGCAAACCGCCTGGTCTGAGGGTGGCGTCCTCAGCTGGAATCCTGTCGGGCGCGAGTCCGGCAGGTAGGTTTCGCATCACCTGTGCCGTCCGGAGGACGGTAGGTGTGAGTAGTACTGGCCTAGCCCACTACCCTGTCGTTCCCCCAAAGGGGTTTGTTCTCTACCGCTTAGTTCCCGTTGCTTGATTGCCAAGCGCGGGGACGGCGGTCGGACAAAAGTATGCCTCGATCAATTGTTCAGTGCCTCAAAACTTCCATCTCTCAACTCGACACAACCTTACAGATAACGACCCACTATTCTTCAGTGACACTCAGCCATTCCCCTCTTCTACACTGAACATCCTCGGTCTCTCCTTTACTTATAATCTAAAGTGGAAACTTCACATCTCATCTCTACCTAAAACAGCTTTTATGATAAAGCATTCTGAGTCGCATCACCCAGTTTTTCTCACAAACCGTCCCCCAAACTGCCAGTTGTCCTGACACCCAACTCAACTTTTTTTTTTCATTAATTTCTCCAAAATTCGAGGCTTTAGAACTAATTTTCAGTCTGTAGAACATCACCTCTTATCTACTAAACCTCATCTCCTTTTCCTCACCGAAGCACAGCTGTCTGAGGCAGCTGACAGTAACCCGTTTTCTGTTCCCTCCTACTTTATCCTTATTTTCAATTCAAAGTGGGATATTGTGCCTACGTGTGCAACGACTTAGCCTGCTCTCGTGCCCACGCTCTTAAATATTTAGAATTTTTCACGACCTGGCTACGACTACAGAGTCATTCTCTAATTAAATTTATCTGTGCTACATGTATACTTCTCACCTAACTCCTCTGTATAAAAAAAAAAAAAAATCGTCTCATCACCTCTTCTCTGCCCTCAGCCTCTCATCGCCGCAATGTTGCATCTCTTGTTATCTTCTACCACTATTTTCATGCTAACTGTTCTTCTAATCTTGCTAACTGTATGCTAGAGATGTCAGCATCCGCATCCGCATCCACGGAACATCCGCATAGTTTTTAACATCTGCATCCGCATCGACAGTTCTGATAAATTAAACATCCGCATTTATGATGAAATATTTGTATCACACGCAACGAGGATTTGACAGTTACATTTTATACATTGCAGACTACAGATTACAGATCTTGCAAAGTTGAAGAAAATTAATTAATGTATATTTACTTATTTATACCTTTCATTCATTTCCTTTGAAATTCACACAACTTAATGTGTCAAGAGTTTTGCGGAAAGGGAGAAGGAGGAAGAGAATTTTACATAGTGACTATGCATGTATAGTGTAAATATGTAAAAGTACCTAGGCCTACATATACGCTGTGTAATAGTACTGTATATGTCCACTATATGTAATATTACACAAGTTATTAAGTATGAAGAGAAGCAGCCTGGGTGACAAGAAAAGATAGATAGATAGATAAATAGGGAGAGAGAGAGAGAGAGAGAGAGAGAGAGAGAGAGAGAGAGAGAGAGAGAGAGAGAGAGAGAGAGAGAGAGAGAGAGAGAGAGAGAGAGAGAGAGATCCTGGTAACACACGTGCCTGAAACTTGTCATAAAACTTTACATTTACAAAATGCTGTATTGTGTATCAAAAGCAGCTGTCATTTGGCGCTATATAGTGATTTTATACCAAAATCTTGAACATTCGCATCTGTAACCGCATCCATGTGGATGTCATACATCCATTTTTTTAGTAGGAACAGATATTCACATCCGCATCCGTAAAATATACATATAACATCCGCATACACATCCACATCCGCGGTTCTCTGAATTCTGACATCCGATGTATCTCTACTGCATGCCTCCCCTTCTCCCGAGGCCTCGTTGCACAAGACTTTTTCTCTCACCCCTATTATGTCCACCTCTTTAATGCAAGAGTTAACCAGTTTTGTCAATCATTTATCCCTTTCTCTGGTAAATTCTGGAACTCCCTGCCTGCCTCTGTATTTCTTCGTTCCTATGACAACTCTTTCAAGTAAGTCTCGAAGTAATATTGAAGTTATATTTGGTACTGGTTAGACCTCATCTCATAATGCCCCGTTCAGGTTCCCATATTACTTGAAGAATATAGGTCTATTAGAATAATTACAGAGGAAAATAACGAAAAATATACAGGGGATGAAGGGTATTCCTTAAGAAACAAGAGTGAAGCTTTTAAAAATTCACATTTTTTAGTGAAGCGTAGCTTATAGGGGACCTGATGGAGGCCTTTATTTGTTATAGGGAATATACCATCCGTGAGGTAAGTAAAACTCTCAAGATCACTAATCAAGATAGAACAAGATATAATAGGTTCAAGCTTGAAAAAAAAAAAATAGGTTCAAGAAAGATATAGGAAGGAATTAGTTCTCAAATAGTGTTATATGAATGGAATGAACTCACTAATCAGGCTGTTAGTGCTGAATCATCATGGAGCTTTAGAAGATTAAGGGAATTTGCGAATGGGGATGATAGGTGAAAATAGGTAGGTATGTTTCATACAGGGACTGCCACTTGAAGGCCTGAAGATGATGGTGATGATGGTGGTGGTGGTGGTGCTGCTGATGATGATAATGATGTGGCAGAGAAAGGAAAAAAAATAAATATTGTAAAAGAAGAAAAAAAAAAAAATGCAACAGTAGTAGCAACAACAAAAAAACATCAGGCAGAAGAAACGGCATCGAACACCTCTGCATTTATTTATTTTTTTATTGATTTATTGTTAAAAGGAAAAGGCTGACTATTTTATGGAATTGCAGCTATTGAATCCTCGCTGCTTAAACATAAACAGATCATTGACAAGTACAAGTCTTCACAAAAAAAAAAAAAAAATAGGAATACTTCTTTATAAACCAAACCAGCCTTCCCTTACTCACACAGACAAGCATCAACAAGCAATCAATCAGACAAACGTACAAAAATTGTAAAGGGCTTGACAAATCCAGCCATGTCAGGTTCCAGCACTGGACGCCTCACAGCCACGTGGATCTGCTCCACGAAGAGGGGCACCGTGAAGTCCAGGTGTCTCATGCGCGCCTCATTCACCGTCAGCAGGCCCGTCATGTCCGCCTCCTGTTGCCACCAGTGACACTATCATCCCTATTATACAAGTAGTACGAGCAATACTACTACTACTACTACAACTGGTATTAGTGATAAATAGTAGTACTACTACTACTGCTACTACTACTAATAATAATAATAATTTTATCATTAAGAAAATAAACATCCACACTTTAATAAGCGAGGAACGATGTCGAATCCCAACCTTAATAATAAATGACGTACATAAACAGTATTTGAATACACATCTACATCCGCGGATCTCTATATTCTGACATCCGATACATAATAACAAATGACTAAATCAGTAAAATGTGATTGCCACATTGTGCTGCAAATATGTTAGTGGAATCGTTTGCAGTTCACCACATATTTAACTGATATTCTTGACTATTGCAGGTGTCTACTTCTTCATACTTTTTGTACACACACACAAAAAAAAAAAGTTCTCAGACAGAAGGCGTACTGGACAACTAGATCACGCTCCTCATTTCTACCATCCAGTAAAGCGAGGTGCACACCTTTAACACAGCCACTCAATGCTGCTCACTCCCATGCTGTGGATCCGACTTTGCTTCTATCACACGCAATTTTCGTTTAACTAATTCATTATTGGATAAATGAATGAAAACTAAGAAAACAGCTGCAGTTAATGGCGATGGTGTAAGCAGAATTTTTATGCCTATATATATTTGTACTACGCCATATATGTTTTAATAATTTACTGAGTTTTGATAGATAAGGTTGAATTCTACATACAATAATTGCTAATTTCAATGCTTTCACCGAAATGGCCGATCTTGTATGAATAATATTATGAAAACCTGCATTACCAGCACGTACGTTAAGCTTCCCTCCTTAACACTATTTCATATGATTCTCCAATATATTTTCCTCCCCCCTCAACCCTGTAGAAACAGTTCACTACACATCTTTTCACTTAAGTCCTCTGTGGCTGAACACCCTGCCCAAGATTCAACCAACAGTAACATTTAACATAACACCACAACAACAATAACATGAATACAGACAAGTGCCCACAAACAAACAGAAGGGTAATTCACCTCTCACTGCAACAAACCTTGGCCTTTTATTTTTTTTCATGTATGAAGGACACTGGCCAAGGGCAACAAAAATCTAATAAAAAAAATGCCCACTGAAATGCCAGTCCCATAAAAGGGTCAAAGCAGTGGTCAAAAATTGATGAATAAGTGTCTTGAAACCTCTCTCTTGAAGGAATTCAAGTCATAGGAAGGTGGAAATACAGAAGCAGGCAGGGAGTTCCAGAGTTTACTAGAGAAAGGGATGAATGATTGAGAATACTGCTTAACTCTTGCGTTAGAGAGGTGGACAGAATAGGGGTGAGAGAAAGAAGAAAGTCTTGTGCCACGAGGCTGCGGAAGGAGGGGAGGCATGCAGTTAGCAAGATCAGAAGAGCAGTTAGCATGGAAATAGCGGTAGAAGACAGCTAGATATGCAACATTGCGGCTGTGAGAGAGAGGCTGAAGACAGTCAGTTAGAGGAGAGGAGTTGATGAGACGAAAGGCTTTTGATTCCACCCTGTCTAGAAGAGCAGTATGAGTGGAACCCCCCCAGACATGTGAAGCATACTCCATACATGGACGGATAAGGCCCTTGTACAGAGTTAGCAGCTGGGGGGGTGAGAAAAACTGGCGGAGACGTCTCAGAACGCCTAACTTCATAGAAGCTGTTTTAGCTAGAGATGAGATGTGAAGTTTCCAGTTCAGATTATAAGTAAAGGACAGACCGAGGATGTTCAGTGTAGAAGAGGGGGACAGTTGAGTGTCATTGAAGAAGAGGGAATATTTGTCTGGAAGGTTGTGTCGAGTTGATAGATGGAGGAATTGAGTTTTTGAGGCATTAAACAATACCAAGTTTGCTCTGCCCCAATCAGAAATTTTAGAAAGATCAGAAGTCAAGCGTTCTGTGGCTTCCCTGCGTGATATGTTTACCTCCTGAAGGGTTAGACGTCTATGAAAAGACATGGAAAAGTGCAGGGTGGTATCATCAGCGTAGGAGTGGATAGGACAAGAAGTTTGGTTTAGAAGATCATTAATGAATAATAAGAAGAGAGTGGGTGACAGGACAGAACCCTGAGGAACACCACTGTTAATAGATTTAGGAGAAGAACAGTGACCGTCTACCACAGCAGCAATAGAATGGTCAGAAAGGAAACTTGAGATGAAGTTATAGAGAGAAGGATAGAAACCGTAGGAGGGTAGTTTGGAAATCAAAGCTTTGTGCCAGACTCTATCAAAAGCTTTTGATATGTCCAAGGCAACAGCAAAAGTTTCACCAAAATCTCTAAAAGAGGATGACCAAGAATCAGTAAGGAAAGCCAGAAGATCACCAGTAGAGCAGCCTTGACAGAACCCATACTGGCGATCAGACTTCACTGTATGTCGATCACTTCACAACCTTCAGATAGAAGGTTGTGAAATGATAGATGTTTAAGAATATTCCTAATGAGGATAGATTAAAAAATTTAGATAGGCAGGAAATTAAAGCAATAGGACGGTAGTTTGAGGGATTAGAACGGTCACCCTTTTTAGGAACAGGTTGAATGTAAGCAAACTTTCAGCAAGAAGGAAAGGTAGATGTTGACAGACAGAGCTGAAAGAATTTGACTAGGCAAGGTGCAAGCACGGAGGCACAATTTCGGAGAACAATAGGAGGGACCCCATCAGTTCCATAAGCCTTCCAAGGGTTTAGGCCAGCGAAGGCATGGAAAACATCATTACGAAGAATTTTAATACATGGCATGAAGTAGTCAGAGGGTAGAGGAGAAGGAGGAACAAGCCCAGAATCGTCCAAGGTAGGGTTTTTAGCCAAGGTTTGAGAGAAGAGTTCAGCTTTAGAAATAGATGTGATAGCAGTGGTGCCATCTGGTTGAAATAGAGGAGGGAAAGAAGAAGAAGCAAAGTTATTGGAGATATTTTTGGCTAGATGCCAGAAATCACTAGGGGAGTTAGATCTTGAAAGGTTTTGACACTTTCTGTTAATGAAGGAGTATTTGGCTAGTTGAAGAACAGACTTGGCATGGTTCTGGGCAGAAATATAAAGTGCATGAGATTCTGGTGATCGAAGGCTTAAGTACCTTTTGTGGGCCACCTCTCTATCATGTATAGCACGAGAACAAGCTGTGTTAAACCAAAGTTTAGAAGGTTTAGGACGAGAAAAAGAGTGAGGAATGTACGCCTCCATGCCAGGCACTATCACCTCTGTTATGCACTCACCACACAAAGATGGGTCCCTGACACGGAAGCAGTAGTCATTCCAAGGAAAATCAGTAAAATACCTCCTCAAGTCCCCCCAACTAACAGAGGCAAAACGCCAGAGACACCTTCGCTTAGGGGGATCCTGAGGAGGGATTGGAGTGATAGGACAAGATAAAGATATGAGATTGGGATCGGAGGAGCCCAACGGAAAAAAAAAAAGGGTGACAGCATAAGCAGAAGGATTAGAGGTCAGGAAAAGGTCAAAAATGTTGGGCGTATCTCCAAGACGGTCAGGAATACGAGTAGGGTGTTGCACCAATTGCTCTAGGTCATGGAGGATGGCAAAGTTGTAGGCTAGTTCTCCAGGATGGTCAGTGAAGGGAGAGGAAAGCCAAAGCTGGTGGTGAACATTGAAGTCTCCAAGAATGGAGATCTCTGCAAAAGGGAAGAGGGTCAGAATGTGTTCCACTTTGGAAGTTAAGTAGTCCAAGAACTTCTTATAATCAGAGGAGTTAGGTGAGAGGTATACAGCACATATAAATTTAGTATGAGAGTGACTCTGTAGTCGTAGCCAGATGGTGGAAAACTCGGGAGATTCGAGAGCGTGGGCACGAGAGCAGGTTAAGTCATTGCGCACATAAACGCAGCATCCAGCTTTGGATCGAAAATGAAGATAGAGAAAGTAGGAGGGAACAGAAAAGGGGCTACTGTCAGTTGCCTCAGACACCTGAGTTCCAGTGAGGAAAAGAAGATGAGGTTTAGAAGAGGAGAGGTAGTGTTCTACAGATTGAAAATTAGATCTTAGACCGCGAATGTTGCAGAAGTTAATGAAGAAAAAATTGAGGGGGGGGTGTCAAGACACTTAGGGTCATCGACAGAAAGACAGTCCGACCTGGGGACATTTATGGTCCCCTCCCCAGATGGGGACTCCGAGGCTGGTGTAGGAGTCGCCATGATGATTTTAAAATTTTGAGTGAAGAGTGTGTGTGTTATTAGGTGCTTGTAGTTTTGTGTGGAAGAGAGTTGTCTTTAGAGTGCAGGCTGTGACTGCCCCCTTGTGTTGTGAGACACAAAGGGAAACGTTCAGTGAGGTCACAGCTGGGTTTAATGATAAGTTCACAGTACCCCCTGAACAGTGCTTTAGGCATCACTGGGAGTAATTATCGTTTCGGCAGGTGTCTACTGCCTCCTCCATCTATACATACACCTACATACACACAAAACTGAGGAGTCAAATCCTTGATATGAAATGTGTTACAATTAGGTACACTCACTGGCAGACTATTATGAAGACTCCTATGCTATTCATATAAGTATGGCTGGTTTTTACTCAATTATTCTCTTAAAGGAGCTGGCCTGTCTAACTGCAGAACCCTCCCAGTCTCTTTGAAACAAAACCATCTGCTTTTGAAGGTCTTTCTTGCGTGATAACTGGACAGTGACTAGCGTGAAAGCGTGAGACAAACGACCTTCCACCCTGCTGCTACGAGGGTGGTTACAAGAAAATAGGTTGGGTGGTGACACACACACACACACACACACACACACACACACACACACACAAACACCTTCCTGCCAACTCGCCTCACTCACCGCTGGCTTATATGAATAAAAACTTGCTTCATGAAAATTCTGGTGAATAAAGTACGGGGCATGGATAAATCCTGATTACTTTACCGTCAAGAGCAACTGTTCTACTAAACACTGGGTGAGACTCAAATTGAATGAGCAATGGGAATTAAGGAAAACTAAGTAGGGAATGTAAAACACATCTGGACGAGTAAATGTTGTACTAGAGCTGCAGGCTTGGCTACCTGTGAGAGACATGTCAAATTCTCATCTCCAGCCTGTCTCTCTCTCTCTCTCTCTCTCTCTCTCTCTCTCTCTCTCTCTCTCTTCCTTCATTCGTTTTTACTTCTCATCCTTCTTTATTCATTCTTCTCTCTGCGTCGCCTTATATTGCTGCGCCCAACTATATATATATATATATATATATATATATATATATATATATATATATATATATATATATATATATATATATATATATATATATATATATATATATATATATATATATAACTGCTCTTCTGATCTCGCTAACTGCATGCTTCCCCTCCTCCCGCGGCCTCGCTCCACAAGACTCTTCTTTCTCTCACCCCTATTCTGTCCACCTCTCTAATGCAAGAGTTAACCAGTATTCTCAGTCATTCATCGTTTTCTCTGGTAAACTCTAACTCCCTACCTGCTTCTGTTTTTCCACCTTCCTATGACTTGAATTCCTTCAAAAGGGAGGTTTCAAGACACCTTTCAATTTTTGACTACCGCTTTGGACTCTTTTATGAGACTGGCATCTAAGTGGGCATTTATTTCTTATCGTTGCTCTTGGCCAGTCTCTCTCCTACATAAATAAATTAATTAATTAAAAAAAAAAAAAAAAAAAAAAAAAAAATATATATATATATATATATATATATATATATATATATATATATATATATATATATATATATATATATATATATATATATATATATATATATATATATATATATATATATATATATATATATATATATATATATATATATATATATATATAATTTTATTTTATTTTTTTTTTTCTAGGAGGAGGTAGTAGGCATCTGCCGAAACGATAATTACTCCCAGTAAGGTCTAGTCTTGGATCAGGGGATGCTGTGAACTTGTCATTAAACCCAGCTGTGACCTCACTGACTTTTGTGTCTCATACCACAAAGAGGCAGTCACAGCCTGCCCTCCTTTCTTCCTTCACACAAAACCAGAAGCACCTAATTTAGTGTAGGCTCATTTGTAATGTCGTGTATTTTTTTTGGTAAAAGCAAAAACTCACTTGATTTTGAAAGAATATATCATAAGCTTTAAAAAAAATTAGGATGCCATTTTTTCTTCACATTCTAAGGGTCCGAAATTCAAGATGGCGTCCAAGATGGCCGCCGTTTAGCAATAATTCAATATATTCGCTAGTACACATGATATAATTACAAATAAAGTATATAAATATAGGTTTTCTGACACACAAATACCAATGGAATCATCAAATTTAGGCTAATGTTGTGAATTACTTGCATAATTTCAAGATGACTTCCAAATTTTGACATTACGAAGGATATAAATCGGGCACCAATATTTTTCCAGCATCTATTATACTTGTAAAACTGTCTAGAGATTCCTACATGGATTCCCTGTAACTAATAATATATATATATATTTTTTTTTTGTTTCAGACAACCTGGCATCTTCAGCATGACGGCCCCAAAATAGATGTTTGAATGCAGTCACTTGATGCAGTTCCCCACAGCAACTATAACATAGCTTATATCAACCATCAACATGGCGGAGTCTTCATCTAACAAGAAGCCAAAAACTGTGGACTTTGAACTTTGCTTCATTTGTCAGCTGAGGAGCAAACAAATAGATTATACAAACTATGTGCTTCACCCATCTTTGCATTCTATAGAGAAACTAATTATATCAACTGATTTTCGATGTTCATACGGGGAAACAGAGTTCTCTGCATTAAAGGATCGCATAAGTGGTTTGTCTGCTGATGAACTGCTTCAGAAAAGTGTTTCCTACCACAAGACATGCTACAAGGATCTCACAAATAAAACACACATTGAACGAGCAAAAAGGAGATACGATAAGGGACAAGCAAGTGCCAGTGACGTAAAACAGAAGAGAAAAGGACGACCATCAAAATCCACATCTACCTGTACTTCTACATCACGACCTACATGTACCAGAAGTCAGATTTTCGACAAGGAGATGTGTGTCTTTTGCCAAGAAGAGAGAGCAGATAATTTGCATGATGTCTCAACTGAAAACATGGGAGCTCAACTCAAGACAATTGGCCAACAGACAACAAATGAACACTTGAAAGTCAGACTGAGCAATGTTGTTGTATCGTCCGATCTATTAACAGCAGTTGCAGAGGACATGAAGTATCACCTGATGTGCTTAAGCCATGCAAAACGAGACATAGAAAAGGCTAAGAGACAAATCCCAAAAGATCATATTAAGTTCGCACAGTTAGTATCTAATGTAGAAATACTTGATCTGGTGGAAACAGAAATTAACAACTCAACTCATGAATCTGTTTTGAATATGAACGACATTGAAAAATCTTATGTGTGTTTGCTGGAAGCAAACGGGTTTACTTTACCTGATTATCCGCGATACAAACCATACCTAAAACAACTGATTTTGGACAATATTCCTGATGTGCACTTCACCAGACCTCCAGACAAAACAAAACCAGAACAAATACTTTCTACAAAGCACAAGGAAACCCTGTTAGCTGGTGCTCTTTCCAATGACCCAAAAAGACCTAAAAGATGATGTGAAAGTCCTTCTGAAAGCTGCTAAAATCCTGAGAAAAGACATTGCAAACGCCCCTCCATGGAAATTTCAAGGATCATTTGATAATTATGAACCACCGCCTTTGCTCCAAATCTTCTGCAAATATGCTATCCAAGGTGTACATGAAATTAAAAGTACCAGCAGAGCAGAATCTATAAAACAAAGTGCATCTATACTGGCACAGCATTTCGTGTGTGCATGCAAGACTAATCGGCAGGTTACATATGAAACAAAACACGAAGACATCACTTTCAAACACCGAACCGAAACTCCCCTCAATGTTGGATTAGCTCTAGATGTACACAAAAGCACCAGATCAAAGTCACTTGTAGAGAAACTAGGCCAACTAGACCTCACTGTCCCCTACAAAAAGGTTATGGAAATAGAGACTGGCCTCGCAAATGCTGTTCTTCAGCGGATGAAATCAATGGGAGGAGTTTATCATCCACCTTGGTTGGTCCACGATATGTTTGTTTGGTTTGCCCTGGACAACATAGATTTTCTTGAATCCACACCTTCTGGGATGAATACACTCCATGGAACTGCCATTGCTGTATATCAGACTGAATCAGACAGTTCCTCAACAATACCAATTGACATTGATCGTTCATCACGCTCTGAAACTTTGGAGGCTGCAGTTCCATGTGAAATATTACCATGTGACAAACCAGTACTTACAACCAAAACATGTGATTGCATACTAAATTCTGGCACGTCTAGCACAGAACTGAACAAGGAGAAGGATCTGGCATGGATTATAGGATGCATGGACTTCAAAGAAAGTGAAGTAGACGTCAAACATACCACTTGTCCAGGAACATGGGGGGCCTTCAACTCTCTGTTGTCTCCTTCTGGTCCAAAGACAAACATTGCCCTAGTACCTCCACTGATACGCTTACTTCCTACAAAGTATGACACTCTCTATACAGGCCTAATGAGAGCACGTGCTATCTCCACTTATGCCATGGGACCCACATCTATCGCAGTTGTGACTCTTGATCTTCAGCTATACGATATAGCCATGAAGCTGTGGATGGAGCGTGAGGACATCAAGAAGCAGTTCCTGTTTCGGCCTGGAGAGCTGCACATAATCTTCTGGGCTTTGGCTGCCTTGGGTAAATATGTGGAAGGGAGTGGTATTGACCAAGCATGGGTCGAAGCTGGACTATACTCACCAACAACAGTAACACAAATACTCAACGGAAAACACATGTATCGGGCACTGGAAGCTCATACAGTTACATTGCTCGCTTTGTACAGCTTGTACTTTCAAAAGTTTCTCCAACTTCAGCCTGATGAAGAAGTATTCTTGAAAGAAACCTCCACTCGTTTGGGAGAAGCATATAAGGAAGACATGAATCTCGACCCAGAAAGCAGACATAACCTCAGCGATGCCGTTACAAAAACAATCAAAATGTTTGAATCCAGGGACATCTTCAAAAAGATCAAACAATCTGAAGGCACTACAAACAAGATTCAGCGTTTCATCAGCAACTACATGAAACAGTTTGAGACCATTCTACAATTTGTTCGAGCAACCAGACAACGAGACATATTGCTACATATGCAGAGTCTGGAAGCACTTATAAAGTACTTCTTTGCCCATGACCATTTAAACTATGCACGCCTGCTGCCACTGTATATATCTACGATGCAAGAAACGGAAAAGGACCATCCAGAAATATGGGCCGAGTTTTTGAAGGGCAACTTCTGTGTCACTAAAGGCATGGCTGGATTCACATCAATAGGTCCAGACCATGGGATTGAACAAGAGAATCGTGAACTCAAAGTTGTAGGTGGGATAGTAGGAATCACACAGAATGAAAAGTCTCTTGACAAGTTCTTTCTCATTGCACCTGAACTTTCAAATTTACAACATGAATTTGAAAAAATCTACTGCTCTAGCAACAATAAGAAAAGAACACAACACCATGAACTCACAGGAGGAAAGCTCTCTCGTGTCACACAAAATGCAGTCAAACTCAGTGCAGTATTTCATCATCATGGAAACCCATTTGACTCTGCTGATGAGGATGAAATATACAACTTGCTCACCAAGTCAGTTATGAATGAAACTGTTGCCAATGACATCCTTCGGCGTGACGAGATTGGTCAACAGATGTTTGAAGGTTTTGTCACTGAACGCCTGACAAAAGGAAAACTTTCTGTGTGGGACAAAATGACCAAAAAGAAACTTGGAACTTACAAAAGTGGTAATGCATCAACAGAAATCAGAGTAGGGGACAAGGTGGTCAAGATCAAAGAAGAGCGAGCACTATTGCAACGCTGCATCGTTATCTCCAGAAAGCGACCAGAACTTGACCTGAAGGAGTGCATTGGAACTTACGAGTTTGGTGTAGTACCACGATCCTTATTTGCTTCAGATGGGTCTCTTCTGCTAGCCTATGATAAGGCTTCGATACTGCATCATCTTGAAAAACTCAGTAGTAATGCACAACAGACCGAAGTTGACAGAAATGATGCAACTGAAAGTGAGCCATCTGGCAATCAAGCAGAGTATGTACCAATACAAGTAGCAGCTACACCAGCAGAACATACAAAAGGTGAGATAAATCAACCATCAAGATATCGAGTAGTCATCATCGATGGAATGGCTGTGGTTAACTCAGTTATCAAGACCGAACAAATGAAGACATGTCAAGATTTTGCAGACTCCTTTCTGGCGATAATCTGTAACATAGCTGCAAACTATGATGAGGTCAGATTGGTGTTCGACAGGTACATGAAAACATCACTCAAGGAACAGATGAGGACAAAGAGGACCAAAGGAAATTCAACATTTTACCATGTGAAGGACACCACATTAATCCAGAATATTTCCCTGAAGGACTTTCTCAGTGATATCCGGACCAAAGCAGAGCTCACAGAGTATTTGGCTAACAAGGTTGTATGCCACAGCAGGAGTTCAAACAACAGACTAAAGAAATTTATGGTAACCTCAGGAACATACACCAAAGGCAATGTTGATATTCCAGACACTCTTCTCACTCACAGCCAAGAAGAGGCAGACACGTTGCTCATACTGCATGCTGTAAGTGCTCCCCATGAAGCAGAACTTGTGGTTAGTTCTCCAGATACAGATGTCTTGTTGCTACTTGTGCACATGTATCCACTTTTGCCAGTTTCTACTGTCTTCCTTACTGGAAAGGGCAGGCTGAAGAGGAAAATTTCTGTCAGTAACATATATAACAAATTAGGACACAAGCGCGCTTCTGCACTGTTGGGTTTTCATGCTCTGACAGGCTCTGACATGTGTGGTAGATTTGCTGGCAGAACCAAAGACTGGTGCTTCAAGGCATTCATGTCTTGCGATGATGAGATCCTGGATGCACTAGCAGTGCTAGGAAATGACAACGATCTGCCCTCTGATGCATGCTCTCAGCTGGAACGTTTTGTTTGTGTGCTGTATACTCGTAGATCAAAAATTCACACAACAGTAAATGAGCTTCGCTGGTTTCTCTACTCAAATCGTGCAGCTCTAGGAGAAAACCTTCCACCAACGTCTGGTTCACTGAACTTGCATATTCGACGGGCGCACTACATAGCCATGATTTGGAAGAAAGCTGATGTAAATCACCCACGCCTTCCAGCACCTGATGCCTTTGGTTGGACATTTGACGCAGGTTCAAATCACTTCTACCCTGTCCGATGTTTGAACCCACCAGCTCCTGAGGCAGTACTGAACCTAATAAAGTGCGGATGCAAATGTGGATGTGAAGGAATGTGTAGTTGTCGCAAAAACAATATCCCATGTACAGAAGTCTGTGGATGTTGGGTTTTCACTTGCAACAACAAAACAAGCCAACCAGAGATAAATGAGGAGTGTGAAGACTTTTGATGTCCACTGTAAAAACTATACCTATACACCATGTAACATAGCCATTTTGGACATCAGCTTGAAATTATGCATGTAAGTCACAACTTTAGCCTAAATTTAATGATTCCATTGGTTTTCGTGTGTCAGAATACCTATATTTAGATACTTTATTTGTAATTATATCATGTGTACTAGCGAAGATATTGAATTATTGCTAAACGGCGGCCATCTTGGACGCCATCTTGAATTTCGGACCCTTAGAATGTGAAGAAAAAATGGCACCCTAATTTTTTTTGAAGCTTATGATATATTCTTTCAAAATCAAGTGAGTTTTTGCTTTTACCAAAAAAAAAAACACGAATGTTTATTTCATGACAAATGAGCCTACACTAATTACACATACATACTCTTCACTCAAGATTCAAAGTTATCATGGCGACTCCTACACCAGCCTTGGAGTCCCCATCTGGGTAGGGGACCACAAATATCCCCAGGTCGGACTGCTTTTCTGGTGTCGACTTTTCTAAGTGCCTTTACATCCTCCTCAACTTTTTCTTTATAAACGTCTGCAACATTCGCAGTCTTAGATCTAATTTTTAATCTGTAGAAACATCACCTCTACTTTTATAAACCTCATCTTCATTTTCTCACTGAAACACAGGTGTCTGAGGCAACAGACAGTGGCCGCTTTTCTGTTCCCTCCTACTTTCCTCATTTTCAATGAAACCTGGTTGATGCGTTTACATACTCAACGAATTAACCTGCTTTCGTGCCTACGCTCTTGAATCTTCCGAGTATTCCACCATCTAGGTACGACTACAGAGTCACTATCAAACTAAATTTATCTGTGCTGTATAGCTCTCACCTAACTCCTCTGACAATAAGAAATTTTTTGACTAGTTAACTTCTAAAGTGGAGCACATTCTTACTCTTTTCCCTTTTGTGGAGATCTCCATTCTTGGAGACTTCAATGTTCACCATCAGCTTAGGCTATCCACTTCCTTCACTGACCATCCTTGTGAACTAGCCTTCAACTTCGCTATCGTCCACGACCTAAGGCAATTGGTGCAACACCCATATTCCTGACCGTCTTGGAGATACGCCCAATATTCTAGACTTTTTTTTTTTCAACCTCTTATCATTTTGCCAATGCTGTTACCTTCTCTTTTCCATTAGGCTACTCCGATTACAATCTCATATCTGTATCTTGCCCTATCATTCCACTCCATCCTTAGGATCCCCTTAGGTGGAGGTGCTTCTGGCGTTTTTCCTCTGCTAGTTTTTGGAACCTAAGGAGGTATTTTACTGATTTTCCTTGGAATGATTACTGCTTCCGTGTCAGAGACCCATCTCTGACACGAGCGCATAACAGAGGTGATAGTGTCTGGCATAGAGGCGTACATTTCTCACTTTTTTCTCGACGTAAACCTTCCAAACCTTTTTTTTTTTTTTTTTTTTTAACAGCCTGCTCTCGTACTATACATGATAGAGAGGTGGCCCACAAGAGATTCTTGATCATTCCATTACTAGAATCATGCACTTTACATTTCTCCTCGGATCCATTTCAAATGTGTTCTCCAACTAGCCAAAAACTCCTTCATTAACAGAAAGTGTCAAAATCTTTCAACTCCCCTTGTTACTTCTATCACCTAGCCAAAAAACATCTCCAATAACTTTGCTTCTTTTCACCCTTTATTTCAATTAGATGGCACCAGTACTATCATATCTATCTTTAAAGCTGAACTCTTCGCTCAAACCTTTGCTAAAAACTCTACCTTAGACGATTCAGGGTTTCTTCCCTCCTCTCCTCCACCCTCTGACTACATCATGCTATTACATCATACTATTAAAATTTTTCGCAATGATGCTCTCCATGCCCCCGCTGGCCTTAACCCTCGGAAGGCTTATGGGGTCCCTCCTATTGTTCTCCGAAACTGCGTCCCTGTGCTTGTGCCTTGCCTAGCCAAACTCTTTCACCTCTGTCTGTCAACATCTACCTTTCCTTCTTGCTGGAAGTCTGCCTACATTCAGCCTGTTCCTAAACAAAGAGTGACCGTTCTAATTCTTCAGTCTACCGCCCCGTTGCTTTAATTTCCTGCTTATCTAAAGTTTTGAATCTGTCTTAAACAGGAAAACTCTGAAACATCTATCACTTCACAACCTTCTATCTGATTGCCAGCATGGGTTCCGTCAAGGCCGCTCTATTGATGATCTTCTGGCTTTTCTTATTGATTCTTGGTCATCCTCTTTCAGAGGTTTTGGTGAAACTTTTGCTATTACCTTGGGCATATTAAAAGCTTTTGATAGAGTCTGGCACAAAACTTTAATTTCCAAGCTACCCTCCTGCGGCTTTTATCCTACTCTCTGTAACTTCATCTCTAGTTTCCTTTTGTGACCCTTCTATTGCTGCTGTAGCAGATGGTCACTGTTCTCCAAGATCTATGAACATTAATGTTCCTCAGAGTTCTGCTGTAGTAGATGGTCACTGTTCTCCAAGATCTATTAACATTAATGTTCCTCAGAGTCCTGTCCTGTCACCCACTATCTTTCTGTTATTCTTCAATGATCTTCTAAACCAAATTTCTTGTCCTATCCACTCCTACGCTGATGATACCACCCTGCACTTTTTCACGTCTTTTGCTAGACGTCAGTTTACACAGAGAAGCCACAGAACGCCTAACTTCTGATCTCTCTAAAATTTCTGATTGGGGAAGACTAAACTTCGTATTGTTCAATGCCTCAAAAACTCCATCTGTCAACTCAGCACAACCTTCCAGACAACTATCCCCTCTTCTTCAATGACATTCAACTGTCCCCTTCTTCTACACTGAATATCATCGCTCTTTTAGACGGGCTGGAATCAAAAGCTTTTTATCTCATCAACTCTCCTCTAACTGACTGTCTTCAGTCTCTTTCTCATTGCCACAATGTTGCTTCCTTGCTGCACAAGACTTTATTCTTTCACCCCTATTCTGTACACCTCTCGAATGCAAGCGTTTACCAGTTAATCATTCTTCCCTTTACTTGGTAAACTCTGGAACTCCCCGCCTGCTTCTGAATTTCCACCTTTCCTTGACTTGAACTTTTTCAAGAGAGAGGTTTCAAGACACTTTTCCTTTAATTTTTGACTACTGCATCGGATCCTATTCGAGAGCCGGCATCTCAATGGACCTTTAATTTTTTTTTATTGGATTTTAGTTGCCTTTGGTCAGTGCCCCTCCTATATACATATTATACTAATATATATATATATATATATATATATATATATATATATATATATATATATATATATATATATATATATATATATATATATATATATATATATATATATATATATATATATATATATATATATATATATATATATATATATATATATATATATATATATATCACCAACAATATCCTGTGTACTCGTACGTGTACACATTTCGACAGCTCGCCAAGAACCGATTGGTTTCAGTGTAAGTTCAGTTTCTGGAGTCCTAAGGTGTGAACACTAGGCAATGGAATATCTGGAAATGGATAGCATCTAATGACATATTTATGACACAATGGACCTCCATCAGATAACTCCCTGGAAATGGGTTCCTGGTGTTTTGTTGACCATTACTTGGTAAGGTTTTGTTGTAAACATTTAAGGAAATACAAAATTGCGTGCTGGTAACCTTACTTTTAATCATCCTGTTAATCTCTTGGTATTGACTACGGCGCCTTAAATGAAAGCAATCGAATAATCCTCTTGTTGCCATTTTTGTTTGCTTTTTAAAATATTATGAGAGGTCTGCAACGTATTACTTTGCCCAATATCACAGGTCTAACCTCCCCCAAGTATTAGTTTGCACCGTATCAGAACATTTTTAACCCCCCCACCGACGTATTACTTTGCACCTCATCACAGCTCTAGCTTCTTTTTTTTTTTTTTTTTCACGTACAGCCTTCCATCTTATCACAACTCATTTTTTTTCTCCCACCGAGACAATGTTACATACTCGTAGTGGGGCCGTCTGTTACTTCAGTTAACCCAGAAGAAGGAAAATAAAAATAAAAATATAAGGAAGTAACACTCACCCCACTG